>NW_027497540.1:0-137811 GCF_021521415.1 Bidens hawaiensis | reverse complement strand
TTTTGGGGACTTATTGTGCCTTCGCCCTAAAACCACAGGGTCGCAAACAGTAATTTTCTCTATATAATTAAAGATGTTTAATGAGGGGAAATATGTGAATGTCCCTTTAATTTAAGGCTTTTAAACGGGTCATGTTTGTGGGCTGGTAAGTCGAACCCAATATGAATCCGGAAGCTCTACACACAAACCCGGACAAGAAAAGAGCTTGGAAATTGTGTTACAACATGAACCCGAACACAACATGTGTTTTTGCTAGTTAACAGAAAACAGCCCATTTAAATCGAAAAATAATTACAACCTTTTTATCAAATTTTGTTCTCGTATATAAATACTTTTTAACAGTTTTAACACTCTAAATTTGCTTGTCATATTAATTTTTTGAACCAAATATGCTTATACTGTGTCAATTTAATTTGGCATCTCAAAATTATCCAGATAGTCTTTATTTTATTAAATACAACCTAGTTATTCAAATAATAACTGATTAAACGCGTTAATTTGTGAACCCATCGGGTTAACACCACGTCATATTAGTATTTTCAAAAGATATTGAGACTCATTTTAAACATTTAAATTTGTTTAAAAATATTATAATAAAAAACGGATTAGTTATTTCTAGTCAAAAAATGATGTTATTTCAACAAATGTTAGGTTCTTGAGACAGAGAATTGAAAAGGGGAAAATAGTCCCTATCAGTAGGAGTATAAAATTTGCAAATAAATTCTCTGATAAAATTATTGATAAAACCCAATTGCAAAGATTTCTAGGGAGTTTAAATTATATCGCCTCATACTATAAAGACTTAGCTAAAGATTCGTCTATATTATATGATAATTAAAAAAAAATCCTAAGCCTTGGGACGAAATCATACAAAAGCAGTAATAAAGATAAAACAAAAGGTCTCTAATCTTCCGTGCTTAACCATTGGTAACCCAAATTGGGATAAGATTGTAGAGACAGATGCTTCAGACATAGGTTTTGGAGGAATACTAAAACAAATTTCTCCTCAAACTAAACAAGAATATCTTGTCCGATTCTATTTAGGAAAGTGGTCTGATAGCCAAAAGAAATATGCTACCATAGCCAAAGAGATTTTAGCAATATTAAAGTGTGTTCTAAAATTCCAGGATGATTTATATAACCAAAAATTTATAATAAAAACCGACTGTCAAGCGACGAGATTCATGTTTAAAAAGGATTTTAAGCATGATGTTTCTAAACAAATGTTTGCCAGATGGCAGTCATAGCTAGCCCCTTTTGACTTTAAAATATTATATAAAAAAGGAACTGACAACAGTCTTCCTGATTTTCTTTCCTGGGAATACATAAATGAGAAGAAAAATTAAAGGTCCTTTAAAGATTTCATTCAATAATATAGTGTAGGATATAAACCTTCATAATCTAATTATAAGAGATCAAATACATATAATCCATGATATATAGCTTGATTTCCCTGTTCATCCATATGATAGACTAAGGAGGATCAGATTTTATTATAATACAATTTATAACGTTAGAGAAAGGTTAAAAATCCTAAAAGAAAAAGAGAAAATAATCTTTTCGGCTTAATTTTGTGTTTTCAGGAATGATTCCTCGAGGAAGAGGCAGAGGCTCTCCTAATAGAGGAAGAGGTAGAGGACTCAGTATTAATAATAGGCAGGAAATAGTCCTAGCCCAAATGGGAACCAGGAGGCTTATAGCCTCAAACATTGCTTCTAGCTAAAATGCTGCATCCAGCTTAAATGTTGTTAATAACAACACAAATGATACAGAATTGACCCGAATGATCCGTTATATGAAAAGATTAGGGCCATGATACAAGCCCAGAAAGAAGAGGAAGCTTCAAAAGCTCCTACTTATGCATATGTTACTCAAGACAATGATGAAGAAGATTCCTGTTCATAACCGAGAGACAAAAGAAAATTATCCTTCTAATCAAGAAGATATCGAATCTTTTGATGATCCTTAGATACTTATGCAAAAATATATAGAACCAGCTTCATATGAAGCGCCGTCTTATAAAACGCGGCAATATTATGAAAATATTATGCAACTTACAGAAACTACAGAAATAAGACACTTTTATCCCGAAGAGAGAGAAAGAAATATGTATGATTTTAGTAAAGCTTTTATAAAAACAATTATACCTCCTCAAAAATGGGGGTTAAGTACGCTAAAAGAAAGGGAATTCATATATCCCGAAATAACTGGCAATCAAACTTATAAATATAACTATTGGGATTATATCCATGGATTCGAGAAATGTTTGTTTTATGAGAATCCAAAAAGACAACATTCATAGTTTATAAAAGTCAGTGATAATATCTTCAAACAAGGTATACCTTGTTGGTTCCAAAAATGGTTCATTCTATATGGACCAACATTTCAGATTCTTCCTGAACCATTTAAAGAGTTATATCTGGAATGGGTAAAAGTATCACCCAATCTTATAGAAGCAAAAATAATAATTCATGGTTTGAGGGAATAGCCTCAATGTACTTTTTTATAGAATTTTCAATTCCATGGATTTGGAAATGGAAGCCGACCACAGGGTATACCCTAATGGGATAATTTCCCATGCCTTAAAAGAACTTGTTATACCAAGTTCTGGACAAAAATGACCAGGATAAATATGTCTACCAACAAGATTGAAGGCCAAGATACGGTGGATATAATTACCTCAAGGATAGAATATTATAAAACCCAGATGGTAAAAAGACAACAAAAGGAAATCAACAGTTCGTTCGAACATATTTCGAAAAGGTTAATAGAAGGAAAACAAGAAGTTTCAAAGTCTGAAATTATCAAGTCTTATATAGAAGAGATGAAGAGGGAATTAAAGAAACATGTTTCTACAACAAATTCCTCAAAGGCCATGTCCATTTCGTCTAATAATCAGGGAGATTATAACGAGTTCTCTTATTTAGCAGGAAAGGCACAAGAAATAGAAGACATCACATGCCTAGATGTAGTCTTGAAGAAATATCTAAGAAAACTCTAACAAAAATTCATAGACCAACAGGGGGAATGTTCCCAAAGCAAATCCGACAAAGAAAAAGAAAAGGTCCAAAATTAATAAAGCTTATTCCCTGTTCATAATGGGAATCTCTGAGTGCTCTGATAAAGCTTTGACAAAAGGAGATAGCCTTTAAATCATGATAAGATTATCCGACATAGCACAATAATGGAGACTTTGGATGCTAATTTAAATGGCCCTGCTCTTATAGAGCATCTTCACTTTTCTATAACTTTTGTAATTTTAATTTATTTGTTTTGTACTTTTTCCGTGTGTTTTCCCTATAAAAGGGGAGTTAGATTTTAGATAGAGGCACTCTAAGTTTTAGCACCTCTCTTCTCTCCTTTCAGCACTCTTGTATAATATCCATCATATTAATAAAAACTTCAAGCTTTGAAGTCTTACTATTGGAGTGTTACTAGTCTGTCATTCTTATTCAAGTAAGAAGTTCTGATTCTATTATATATGCATTATAAATTTATAAACTGTATGATGGGCTAAGCCCTTAAAGTATTGAATCATGGCATAATAACACCCCTTTAAGAAATAGTTCTAATATTATCTAAGTAATAATTAAGTAAAGGTTAAAGCAATTTACTGGCTAAGTTAAAATTATAGACTGGCAGTTAGTATGTAAGGAAACTTTGTTCGCATGTTTAATTTGTTTTTAGGACGCCTTTTCATTCCTTACAAACTACCTTGACGGTTTATTATTTTGTAAAACAATGATAAACTTATTGACGGTTTATGGCTTTGTAAAACTTATTAATCCATGTCTACTCTGTTACTAATGGCTTTGGAAGTTTTGATAATTTTTTAAATTGAAAACAAGTTGTTAAAACAACTGAGGAAGCTGTGTCAGACAGTAATGAAGAAATGATAATAAAACTTTTAAATCTTTCTGAGATATATATATATATATATATATATATATATATATATATATATATATATATATATATATATATATATCATCAATCTATATAAATGCCTACTATTGGATCCCTCACGTCGCTCTCTATATCCATTCTTCCTCAATAGTCGTTCTTTTCAGGTCTCAATTATGAAGCTTAGATGAAGGCGTTCTTTGATTCCACAGAAAGTCTTTTCTTGCATGTGGGCATTAATCGATCGGCTTTAGCATATGGGTTTCCAATTAACTGAAATTATGAGATGTGTTGCATTCGGTTCTTTAACGCACTCGATTTTATCAGGTAACCCTAATCTTGCTTAAAATTGTAGTCTCAATTGCTATTTGTTCATTGAATTGGAACGTGAAATCTAAGATTACTTGCGCAATTGTATGTTAGGATTCAAATGAACGCGATTTGGTGAATTAGGTTAACTCAAGCCCTAATCCTTCACAAAAAAAAGTGTGATAAAATCGTCATGTCAGTTTCTGCTTTTGCCGAATTTGATTTTTGTATGTGATTTGGTAAGAATTTTGGGTTTTCTGTTATATAATTTAAGTTATTGAAATTAATTACAAACAGGTCGTTGAATTTTACGGGTCGGTTCATTTGGGCTTGGGAAAAGCACAACCGGTTTGTCCACTTCATCTTACCGGGCTCTTGGCGAGTCTATTGCCACTTCTGCAAAGGCTTATCAAGCAAACAATGTTGCCATTGTTCTTGCTAATATCGATGACTTAAGTTCGGTGTTGAAGCGTACAGCTGCATCAGCAGTAGCATCTCCCTATTTATCAATTACAGTCTTATTTATTTTCATTGCCGTGAAGCTGATATAAACCTAGGGTTAGTGTTTAGATGCGTTGTTACGGATTATGGCTAACAACAACCATGGGGCTTCCGAATCCAAATTTGTATCCGTCAATTTGGATAAGTTATATGGGGTGGTAGGTGGTGCTGGTTCCGGGAGTGGTTCGAGGCCTAGCTCGTTGGGTTTGGGATGGACAAAACCTGAGAGGGTTGGTTTGCGGGATACGGAAGTTGGTACTGACAGTTCGGAGAGTATGCGGAATATTGAAAGTGAAGGTGGTAAAGTTAGTGGTGCTTATCTTATATAATTGATCTTTGTACCTTGAAGTAACTGAGATTTTGTTTCTATATTCTATATGTTGTAGGTATGTTAATAGTAACTTACTTAGTGGAGGTTACCCACATGATAACTTGGAAATCTAAAGAACCTTTCAATTTTGCAAGGCTTCCTGTTTGAACATTTTATATTTTGTTATTGAACCTTTTATTTTCTTTGGTTCTTTGTGTTTGTGAAGCAGCATTTCCACAATATTCTGGCCGGACAATCCCATCTAATGGTGCTCTTGATCAATTTGGAACCAACTCGTGAGTTCTGAATTCTCTTTTCATGCTAATATAGTTTTAAAAATAAGATTAGAAAATCACTACTATGATCAACTTTCATAGCAGGTTGTCAACCGGTCTAGATGGCTCACTGACAGGTTCTCGGTAAACAATACAACCGGTGAACTTAATTGGTTCCATCTTCTTGATTCATTAAGTAATATTCTAATGGAACCCAAAGGACATGATAATGGAACGATCAATTAGAAGCTAAGAACCCATGTTTCTCAATTATAAATCATTTGTAACAAATATGTCATTCTCAAAACTAACAATATTTACAATGTAATTAGATAGGAGTGTGAATATCTAACATGACATGAAATAACACAAAATTTGCAAGTTTGGGTTTTGTATAAACAGCTTTGGGTTGAACCTGTTAACATGCTTAGCTAAACAGGTAGTGTCCGTGGCTACCAAGCAGTTTGCAGGTTGACCCGTTTTACCCATTAAATTTTTATTATACTTTTTAAAAAAATGTGTTTCATGCAACTAATTAAATTAGTTGACTATCTTATGCCAAATTTAAAACTAAAAAGGAAATTCGCGTAAATTTTTCAATTAAAATGTAATATGCTTTATATAATTTATATTTTTTGTTTCAAAACTGTAAGTTTGAAGTATTAATAATATGCGAAAATATTAAAAAATAAATACAAAAATTCAGGTCAAACGGCCCGTTTTTCGAGTCAACGTACAATTATGCAAGTCGTGTTCGAGTTTGTGTGCCGGCGTGAATTTTGGGTTTGGGTTGTGTTCGCTCGTATCAAATTTTCGAGTTCGAGTAGATTGGTTCATGCACCATGTAACCTCTGTGCAGGTGAAAAGAGTTTCTTGGTCAAATTTTACCATTTGGTCAACATCTTTTGCAAAGTCAAAAGGGTTTTATGGCATGTTGCAGTCAAGAGTTCAAGACTACTTTCAGAGTGCTAAACCATTTTGTGTGTATTTTCAGGAAGACCTCTAGATAGTTGAACTATAACCATTTAAAGGCTAGGCTTTACGGGCCAATACGAGTACTCATGTGTAAATTACCCGGTTGTTTAGTTCTACTTGAGATTTGGGCATGTTGACCCAAATAAATTTACAAATCATTCACAATTAATTTCTAAAATTTGGTTTTTTGTCGATTTAAATGAAATTTCTGTGCATCTTGTGTGCAAACCAGTTATGCTTGGATAATAAATGTCAATGAAGTGAAACATCTTACTTTAGGCGTTGTTAATTACAGTTTCTCATCAAGTATCACATCTTGCAGATTGCATCATTGTTTAAAGACCTGGTTCCTCCACTATTTGTGTTCATGTTTGTTCATTTGAAAATGGATGTGTTTATGTTCGTTTATATTTGTTTGTTAAAAATCTAAAAAAACTACGCATCACAATTGAAATAGCTTAAACATTAAAATATAATGAACACTACAAACTAATTGTATTAAATCAAAACGAAACTCTGTTAAAAATAAAATAAAACAAGTCACTACAAAAAATATAATAGCAGAATGATTAAAAACAAAAACCTAAATAAACCCCGTAACACACGACTTACTCAAAACTTGTCAACTACCAATGCCATGTGACACCTGGTAAATATATTATCCACTGACTCGACATCCGACCAGCAAAAACAACAAACATTATGCATGTTAAAAGCCTACAACCCATACAAACCTACTAAAAACCTACCAGTACACTTAAACTGCACCCCAACTCTAAACTCAGCTCATCTCAGTCCAAAGCATAACTCCAGCTTAACTCTAATTGTAGCTCATGTCGGTCCAACGCATTGATGAATAAAGCAGATTCCTTACAATAAATTAAATTAAATCCAAAAAATTGTATATTCGTAATAATAGAACAAACGTAAAAACAACCCGCTTAATACGCGGGCTAAAAGCTAGTGTGTGTGTGTGTGTGTATATATATATATTTATATTTATGTATATATATAATTTTGTTAAATATCCTATTAGTAAGTTATAAATTAACATTTGAATATGTTTAAATATAATAATCTTAACATTTCTTCTAATCACACAGGTTACTATCCAATGCTGTATTTAAAAAGGTTTTAGAGATTTATGAATTTGTAAAATTTTGTTTATCATTATTTATATATTATTAATCCATAAAGTATGTTATTATGTACAAAATTAAATTTATTTTTTTAAAATTTTTTTAATCACAGGTGCATTACACAATCTCTATCCTAATTAATACTAAAACTGAAGGTACTATAAGTATATGATACCATAATTACATGGCCCATAATGATTCCCTTTGGCCCAATATGTGTTTTACACGGTCTCTTTAGTCAGCAAAGCTTTTGACTCCACATGACAAGGAATGACAACATTTTGCCAATTATAAACAATCTCACCATGTTAGGCCCAGCATTAAACAATCTCACCATGTCATGCCCAACATTATGCAATTTTCTATATAAAACTTAATAACCTTGTTAATAGCTGTATATGTACTTAACAAACTGCTTTAATATATTATAAGATAAGATGTGAACCCTTCGTAAATAACTATTTTAAATGAACTCCACCTTAAAAAACGCCTTAATATCACCAGGCTACAAATCTTATTATTATTAACAATTAAAATTAGTCTTTGAATCTGTAACATAGCATCACTCCTATTTCCTGGTGGTGTATTAGGATAAAGAGAAAAAATAATTAATTAATAACCTTTAACTCTAAACATTAAACAACATAGTTTTTCAAAAGAATATCAATTTGAAATGTCGCAGATGTTTCATAAATTCCCCCTTTGTGGCCTCCATGGACTGCATAGAAATGGTCCTCTAGTGAGCCTTTCATTATGGCTACCTAAAGACGAAGAAGACGAAAACGATGAAGATCTTGAATCATGAAAATCCCATCCCACAAACTCGGAATCAGAATCTCCATCCGAATAATTAGGTGCATGCTTATTAAACCTCGGGCAATGTCCTTGTTGATCATATTTTTGTAACCTAAACTTCTTGCTTAACCTCTTCCAAGACCAAAACCTCCAAGACAACAAATTCTTCGAGTTGTCTTGATCAACGACTTTGGGGAGAGGAAGTGCTAAGCTTTGCACCGCTGGTGGTGGTGTTGGCGGTGGTATAACCTCAACTCGTGGTGGATTCAATGGTGTTCCTGGTTGCATCTCCCATTTAAAGGGTACACCTTCGTTGGTTGTGTTTTGATAGTAAATTCGCGACGATTGCCCAACTGATGATTCTCGAGAGAGAATATTCTTGCTTACTGGGAACTCTTCTCCTTTAAGAACAGAAAATAGGGTTTGGTTATTTTGGAAATCTTGATTGTCCATTTTGGCTTAATGAGAAAGTTGATAGGATGATGTGATGAATTGATCATGTTGGTCTACTTATAGATGATTATTGGAGTGTCAATCAAGTTGCTAAATGAAAAGGAGTTTTATTTAAACTTAAGATAGACAAATGATTGGAGTGCTTGATTTACTTCAAAAATAAATATTGCCCGACCATGACAATTACTTACACTTGGATTATATCGAAGAAAACCGTATGATCACGAAGCATAAGATTTTATGTCAAGATTTCCCAATTTTTATTTGAAGCTACAAATCAATTATTAGGATCTTTATTGAGAGATGTTATTCAAAAAACGCTAATTAGTTCTAATTATTGGTGTTTGTAGAATATTTCGGTGATTTTGATAAAAGTTTTGGGCCAATACGTTGACTATGGTTATGGGAAATGATAAGCCAAGCTATGTGGACCGAGTTGGTCGGGTTGTTGTAGCGGTTTGATGGTTCAGTTTTAATATTTTGGCGATCTTAACCGATTTATTATTTTGGACAAAAATTGTTTGCCGGGTTATAAAAAGGTTATTTTCATTGCCAACTACATTTGGCATCCAAATAGTAAAAACTTATACTTTTATTTTAAAAAAAAATTGCAAGCTTTAAAAAAAATCTATAAATCCTCCAATGATTCCGCCCATAAGGACACATGTCAAGTTGATATATCATCCTCATATTGTTATTATTATAAAAAACTGAGAACATACTCAATTTACATTAATTAGCGTAAAAGATTTACTTTCAAAAAGATAAAAATCTGATTTAACTAATATGTGTATTGAATTGGCCGACGACTATACCTTAAGGCATGGGGTTTTCCCTTTGCTTACAAAGTAGTACTTGAGTCACAGTTGACTTTATATAACCCATAGATATTGTTTGGGTTTTTGACTTTGTCACACAAATATTAGAGGTTGAACAAGTTTTAGCTAACATGTATTGTATGAGTAACTCGTGTTTTAATCAATATATCAATTGCATGCATGTACTTGCCGACTTCTTCTCCACAACTTTACTTGTATGACAACCATTCGAAAATATATATATATAAAATATTAATGTTATTATCTTTCTTTAATTTATTCTCTGTCGTTCAAAAATCAGTCGACAAGAAAAATATAAATCCTTCATATGTGCTTCCTATCTCCACATTTCTGTCTTCACTTTTTCTGAAGTTTTGCAAATTATATTTTATAAAAATTACTAAAAATGTATTCAAGGGAAACCCACAAAAGTAAAGTTATCATATTAAATGAATATATTTATTTTGTCATCAAATAATGCTAAAAGTAAATTTGTCATGAAAAACTTATGTGTAGCTTATTGTTTACTCATCTATCGACTTTTACTTGTTAATTAGGAGGTACAATCTAATTTTGTGTATATGTCAATGAACATAGGTGTGAGTTCATATTAGTTTTTTTAAAGACAGAATGCAGCATTTAAAAGAACGAAGATTATGTAATTTTGTTAATTATTTGACATGACAGTTCTTATGCAAGAAAGAACGTTAGCAAATACTAGTGACAACGCATTTTAAGACAGAATATCGTAATCAGTCTTATTAGAACATAATGGTCGTCTAGCAAAACGCATGCTGAGACATCTTAACCGCTTAGTGTCCCATTCGATTCCTTACAAAGTTAATATTAGATAACTATCTTTGTATTTTTTATATATTGTTGTCCTCTTTATGTATTTCTTGTATTCCTTGATTGTAAGTTGTAACTTTGTTATTCTTATATAGATCTCTCCATTGTTAGGGAGATATAGTGATTCCACATTTAACATGGTTTCAGCCATATAGTGATTCCACATTTAACAGTTAAGATCTAGACAAATGCCATTAATAAATAAATAAAATTTTAAATCTATTTTATAAACATATTGTTTTTCTTCCTAAACAAACGTTTTAATTAACAAAACACTTCTAAAAGCCATTCCTTCGTATCCATGCCTAACCATACTCTTAAACCAAAATTAGTATAATTTTTTTTAATTTTCCTTTTATATGTAATAGGATACCCCTAAGCAAATGTTAGGTTGCCCCTGAACATATAAAGAGATAAAGTGAGGAAGGTTTCATCGGATTTTTTTTCCGGCAATGTAGTTACAGACTTGGAGGAAGAAGAAGATGATAAGAAATAGAAAGGGGTTTTGATTTGCAGTTAGGTCCAGAGTCTTTAACTCATAAGGTAAAAGTAAAAAGAATTCACGTTTTTCTTTTGTCCTTAAATGCCCTTCATTTGACTTTTTATTAAATTAAAAATTTAATATTGTTTTTTTACACATATTTACTACTGATAAACTGAAAGAAAAAAACTGAAATTCATTTTTTTTCTTAACAGCAAAATTGAAATTCATCTAGAATTTGGATTTATAAATATTATTTATTTGTATATTATTTATTTAATTATAATTTGTTGGTATAGTTTATTTAGTTGAGCTTATTTCTTTTAATTTTTTTAATTTACTGTTTTATTTATATATTCTCAATTCACAAGTAACAAATAAAAAATATATATATTAATGTAATCTTGTTAAAAAAATTTTGTTTTAGCCACAATTTGACGTATTTTGTTATTCTCTTATAACTTCAAAATATAGCGTTTTGTATACTCCGAAATATGTTGTCACAACGTGCTTATTTTTTCTCTAAGTTTTGATATAAATTTTATTAAAAACAATCAATTCTGCATTTCGACGTAAATTTACCAAGTCTGGTCAAATATGATGTTAAAAACTAGAGTCATTAGGCATTAAACCCAATTAAAATTTTACAAAAAAATAGGGGCCCACTTCGTAATGGGTCTTGTATCAATGTACGGTAAAAAAAAATTTGGGTTACCCCTATATTTTTTTTTCTAGATTCGCCACTGTTAAAAACCTTGAGGATGTCTCAAGTACGTGTTTAAGCGGAGCAATTAGGCGTCTAGGAAGGTTGGTATTCTCGCGTGAAGGGCAGAATTGGAGATGATACCTGCTTCACTAGCATTGGCAAAGAGGAATGTTACGGTGGCTTTGGGCAAAGTGCTTTGTCTGATATGTGGCGCTCATAAGGAGTTGGCAGAACATATCTTTGTTTCTTTTAATTTTGCCCAAGCAACGTGGTCGGTAACTTCACAATGTTGTAAGATCGCTTCCGTCTATTCTTTTTGCACTAGAGATTTGTTGGAGGTGTATAAGTTCTCGGGTCTTTCAAAGACTGAGGCGAAAGGATTCCATGTCATTTATTTAGTCAAGATATGGTGCTTATGGAAATCAAGGAATAATTTAGTTTTTTATCACAAGCCGGCCCAAGTAAATTATGTAGTGGGGAATAAAGACGTTGGGTTTCCTTTATAGTAAGAATAGGTAGAAGATGCGTTCTTTGAATGGGAGGACTGGCAGTATTTAAATTTGTAATAGGTTGTTTCGTTTTGGATGTTCGTTCTTGGTTTGACGGTTGTAATCGCTTGAGGCAACCTCCTTGCCTGGTTTGTCTATTTTTATTGGTCGTTCCAAAAAAGAACTAAATAATATATATTTAAAATTAAATTTGTATATGTAAATAGTTATATATTTATCAAAATATAAATATTAATAAACTGACTAGGAAATATTAATAAACAATCAATAAAAGTAATTAACAAGCCAAGCTCAAACTCAAACACGAAAACTTTATCACTAGCAAAGTTCGACCTTCAGATATATAGCTCCCCCAAACTTTGTCGAGTTAAATAAGTCGAGCTTGAAATAAATTGAGCTCCAACTCAAATTACTAGGTTCATATCCTACCGGAAACAAATACTTGTATTCGGTATTAATTTGTGCATTACACATTTACACCCAAAAATATAAGCGAAAATTCCCAAAATAGTCTATTTGACCAACTTTTTTCTAGAAATAGCCTAGGTTTTCAAAAAATCCTTAAAATAACCTATTTTTTCCATCGGATACAGGGGAAACACAAACTGATCCGACGGATTAGTATAGCCTATCAAATATTGGCAAGCATTCAGATTTTCCGACGGATCTGATGTTTTTTTAAGCTGTCCGACAAATTCGTGTTCTGGGCGACGTAATAATAGCAGTCGATCCAACTGTATAGTTTGTCTGTCAAACCCTAGATTTTCAATTCGGGGATTTTTGATGTTGAGTTCTAAAGTGAAACTGAACATTATGATTATGTTCTCAAAAAACTAAGCGATTTGCACTAAAAATATTCTTGATTTTGTAAAGAAATAAGAAAAACAGAGATGGAGGTTGGTTATGAATGTTTATGAGTTAAGAGGTAGAATATGAAAAATTTCATTGGATCCATTAAAATTTCCGTCAGATCCTACGGTTCTTTAACGAATTCCGTCAGATCCATTAATGCGTTGACACATGGCGCAATTTTAAAGGTCCACAAATTCCATTGAAACTCCATCGGATCCGACGGGGAAAAAAATAGGCTATTTTTGGTATTTTTTGCAACCTAGGCTATTTCTAAAAAAAATTGGTCAAAATAGACTATTTTGGGAATTTTCCCAAATTATAAACATGTCGTAAACACTAAATTTGACCCCCACATGTTACCCAGGCCCAAAAGTTTACGCATTACCAATTTTGAACCCATCCATCACCCGGCCCACTTTTTTTGACACGTACACTCAAGAGTTAACGACATGAAGATGAAAAAAGATTAAACGAATCACATTAGCGCGATACCATGAATATCGCTAATTCATAACTAATCATTGGTTCTTGATTGTAGCACATATTTAAGACTAGCTATATAAATATGATAGGATGTCAAATGGCCGGTGACATGAATTGCTACTACTACACAACACATGCTAGAACATAAAACCAAACCCGACTTGAATGAAGCGGCTTCGACTGAATCATACACCCTGAAAGCGCAATCAGTTAGGTAAGTAACCAAAATCACAATACCACATTTACCCAACAAAAAACTTATGCCTTGTTTAGATTTTGCCAAATATACCCTTCCCATTCGATAAATTGTATTTAATGAATTAAATAAATATAAGAAATTAAAAATTTTGAATTAGTGTATTTATTATTAATTTCCAATTAGGTAAATATGATGATATTATGTAAGTTTTCAGGGGTATATATGAAATGGACTTGTAACAATACAGTTTAGCTTCGACCCGTTTAATATAAAACATAGCCCACATCAATCATTACCTATAATCCCATGGTACTTACAGAGTTACAAGGGCTGTTTAGCAATCTAGTGCTGCATCAAGAAGAGGTCTGACTGATTAAGAGATAGCCTCTGTATGTCTTTGGAAATTAACCAATAAGAGGCTACATGAGCCATCAAGAGATGTAACCAAACACACTCTACCTCTGGAGGTAGCCTCTTAGTGGAATCATTAAAAGGCTACCAAACAGCCCTAACTATTGGTTTGATTTTCACAATTACGGAATCAGAATATTTTCTTTTTTCCTACTTTTGCTAAAGAAATCAAATTCTAAATCATATTCTTTTCCTTTCAAGAAACTATTTTTCTTAGAAATGTTTACCTCAGCAGCTGATGATATGATGGAGTCCCTTTCAGCATTCAAATGACCACTCAACCTCCTGCACAAAGTTTGACCCAAGTATCGTTATTATAAGTCAACCGAAGTATATTTTTAGCCCAAATTATATTATTCAAAATAATTATATTTGACACATTTGTTATTTATAAAGGTGTTCATCTGTTCGGTTTTCGGTTTATTCGCATTGAAGATTCTTACAGTTGAAACTGAAAACAGAACCGAAATCAGTGTTTGACCAAACCCGTTTTGCCCGTTTTGTAACCTCCAATCTAATGTAAAGAATTACCTAGGTTTCTCGGACTTCGCAAGTTGTTTAGACATGATAGATGCCTGCAAAGAGAATACAATATAGTTTTCTTCAATCATAATTATAATATTAGTTAGTATTATAATAAATAAAAAAAATATTATATTTATTAATCTGTATTGAAAATACCTGTTCTTGAATAATACTTCTTGCTTCAACAAGTTGAGCTTCTAACTCTAGCTCTCTTTCAGTTGCTTCGGAAGTTACTTCAGCTTCTTTTTGTGCATCTTGTAGCTGACCCATGCGTTCCTTCACGGTGCAAATTAAAGCAATTTAAACGTCATTTACACAGAAACGAGTCAATCCATGTTGTATAAATGGGTAAAAAAATCAAAAGTCAGCACATGTGATTCAAATACAAATAGTATTATTTTAAGAATCTCATTTTTGTATTAATATCTAATGCTTTATTGATTATAAACATACAAAAAGGTAGACAAAAAGTGATGCCAAGTCAGCATATGGGGCCTGCCCTGTTTCGACCCGAGCATAAAGTCACAGTTTTGACCCGAACCATTTTGACCCATTACCCGACCCGTTTGTTTTAACACCTCTCCTAGGGGTGTAAACAAGCCAAACCGATCGTGAGCTACTCAAAATAGAATCGAGTCAAGCTTCAGCCTACCAATAAGCTCGTTTAATAATCGAGCCCAAGCCTCTCGAGCGCGAATAGGTTTATGAGCCTAAACTAGCATGTTATATATAATTTTTATTTTATATATTAAATATATATTTACAAAATGACTATTATATTTATATTTTATAATAAAAATAAAGTATTATATACTTATATACAACGTTAAATGCACACACACACACATATATTAACCATAAAGCATAAAGGATAATGATCCTTTCAAAAATTCCAAATAATTTAAGAACTCGTAAACAACCAATCATTTTATTTATTTATTTTATATATAATATTATTATTTGAGAGTAGTTTTTTCATTCACCATAAGTAATTTGGTTATCACATATATGGAACCATGTGGTTACATATAAATCAATAAACTGCATATAAATAATAACAAAACTACCCTCAAATAATGTGAAATATAAAATAAGTAAATAAAATGATTGACTATAAGAAGTTTTTGAAGTTCTTAACTTTATGGAGTTTTGAAGAGATCCAAACCCTCTATATGTACGTATATATGAATGAATATAAAAATTAAATAACAAATAATACACCACCTTTATCGAAGCCACCTTGTTTCGAAGAAACGCTTCTATTTGATCTCTACCCATATGAAACGGCAAGTCAAACACATCCTGATATTAACAAACTTTCAGTTTATACTTACCATATATACTAAATACCTTGCAACATAAAAACTTGTTAATGTATCGACTTATACCGTCCTACCACCCAATGGGGACTGAGACGGGTCAATATCCCTTTCGTTGACCGGGGAAGGATGTTTGGATGAACCATTTGGTGCATTCAGAAATTCCCTCATATCCATCTATAAACCGTTATATATGTAAAAAAATGTGTAAAACATTATACTAGTTTCACATTATGTTACAAATGTAAATTATTATATTTTTGCAATATATAAGAATGATAGCATACCTGCATTGATCGTAACAATGCTCTTAAATCAGAATTCTCGGTAACCAATTCTTGATTTTTTGCTTCATATGCATCCACCTAAAACAGCATATAAACATGAGTATATACATATACATGCATATATGTGTGTGTGTGTGCGTGTGCGCGCGTGGAGAAGGGATCAATAGAAAACTTTTTAAAAAATACAAGAAAACCACTTTTAAACATATTTCATTCATTTTGTATCTTACTAATCTTGCCAAAAAAAAATATAAATATAGAAAACCCGTAAGCTATGCATATGTACCTCGTACGAGACACATATATCATATATGTAACTTGTGGGCTACATTTATGTAACTTCGCGAGCTACATTTTTTTTATGTTTTACAATACTAACCGTACAACTAAAAGGGATGAAATTTTTTTTTTTAAAATATTGATTGGTTGTTATTGTTTTCTCATAATTTGTGGTTTTCTCATGAACCGTATGTGTGTGTATTATGTATATATATTGAAGCAAGGACAAAACTAGCTTTATAAGTTACAACATACAATCTTTTTATAGAAATCGTTGTCAGCCTTCTTCCCATTCCATGTCCCACGTTGTCGGCCTTCTTTCTGACGTTAAAAAAAACAACTTTTAGTAAAAAATTTAGTAACTTCATTCATAATCTGCAAAATTATTTCAACATTGATTAAGTTACCTGTAGTAAATTCATAATTTCCATGCCTGCTCTAGATTCCTTCTTTTTCTCCATCATAACTTGATTTAGTCGCTCCTGCAAAGAAATATAATTAGACAAGTAAACGAATCAAACGTTCAGTGAACCGTTCGACGAAAAATTCGTTTATGCTCATTTATTTAGTAAATGAACGAACATGAACAAAAAGATTTGTTCGGTTAGTTAAAGTGATCATTATTCATTAGCTCGTTATTTATTTAGTATGAATCAGTGAAAATGTGAAATGACAGAATCCATTAAAAATATTCAATAGGCCCCAAACAGGAACACATGTCATTGTCGTTCATTAATGTTTGTGGCCGTTCTATGTTTGTTTTACGTTTGTTGGTGTAGTTGATTAAGTTCATTCGTTTATATATTCATTTAACTTTCTTAAAGTTCAAGTTTATTTTAATTAGTGTTTCTTCAATTATGTCCATTCACATTCGTTCATCAATAGTTATGTTCGTTTATGTACATTTGTGAACCGTTCGTTTATTCTATTTACTTACTAATGAAAATTAACTAACACAAGCATCTATATATAAATGACAATTGATGGGATTTAAATGCATTAAGAGATCATCATACCTGCAACTTAATGTACTCTTTTTCTTTTTTCTTCATCTTGTGTATTTGTTGAGTTCTGACTTGCTTTTGCAAGAAGACATGATGAAGATGGTGAGTTATTTACAAAAGAAACAAAACAAGATGAGAATATACAAAAAGATGCATAAGAAAGTAAAAATCATACCTGATTTCCAATAACCATCTTTTGATATTCATCTCTTTCCTGCTGTAACTTCTCAATTTGGGCCTTTAAACTCGCTTTTGCTTTGGCTTCCTGATCATAAGAAATGTAAGCAAACATGTAAAAATACAAACCAATATCAATATGCACACACTAACACACACACGTGTGCATTACTGTGCGGGTAATAGTCGCTATTTCCCTATCTTTAGCTGACAATTGTGACTCCAGCCTCTCTACTTTAGCCTCTAATCTTGATATGTCTGATGAAAGTCTGCAAGAAAATTCAAAACTTATCACAATTGACTAAAAACTTAATGTTACAGTTCGGTATAAGCTACCAATGTGTATAGCTTAACAATCTTAGTTTAAAGTCCACAAGTAAGTTTAAATGGAGCGCGGTCAAAAGAATGATGCAAACTAGCATCCCCTCATTTTTTACAATTCTGCTACATGTTAAATTGTTAATAGTAAAGCTTGATGGTTGATATTATACATAATGTAGTTCAAGAGATATCAAACGCCTCATTTGACAATATAACAATAGCTAATACATGACAATGACAGGTACAATTATATCTACTCATCCTGTGTCGGTTTACATGATAATGGCAAGTGTATGATCTAAAACTTGGATAAATCTATATCAGCTTAAATTTAGGGCTTCAAAGATTCACTTCCCAAATTAAAATTACAAATTCTACAATGTGATACTTAACTAACCAAATGTCACATGTGAACTTAAATACTTCCAGTAATAAGAAGCTTACCGTTGCCTCTGGTCATTAGTAGATTCTCTAAACTCAATATCACGTTGTCGTTGCTGCAACAGCGAGTATATACAATTGCAAGTCCGCGCAATCGAAACCTAAACAAAAACAAACAATAGATACGCTTAAAAACCTAACTCAGAACAACAAAATCATATACAGAGGGAAAAAACCCCAACCGGATCAGTTGCAAACAGATCCAGAGAAGCCGGAAATCCAAATGTGACTAGCGTCTGGTTCAAATACTTCGTGCAGTGATCCAAATTTCCTACATCAGCAAATGTGTACTCACTGCAACACAAAATCGTACAGTAATCTTATCAATTGTGAAACTCGTAGCAAATTAGGTAAAATAGCAATGATGCAATACCGTTCCGACCCGAACCTGTACTAACGCGAAACCGGTTCTGACCCGACCCATTTCGACCCGACCCGTCCTGACCCGAACCAAAATAACCCTTTTTAAATCGACCCAATTTGACCCGAACCAAAATAACCCTTTTTGAATCGACCCATTTTCAACCCGACCAAAATAACCCTTTTTTTGAATGGCCCATTTCAACCCGAACCCGTCCCAACCTGAACCAAAATAACCCTTTTTGAATCTACCCATTTTCAACCCGAACCAAAATAACCCGTTTTGAATCGACCCAAACCAAAAGAACCCTTTTTGTAACCGACCCATTTCAACCCGAAGCCATTTCGAACCGATCCAAAACAACCCTTTTTTGACCCGACCCGAACCCAAATAACCCTTTTTAACCGACCCATTTTAACCCGAACCCGATTCGAATCAAACCAAAATAACCCTTTTTTTACCAACCCGAACCAAAATAACCCTTTATTGAATCGACCCGTTCCGACCCTAGCCCGTTTTGACCCGTGGCCGGGACCGACCCGACCCGACCCGTTTGCCACTGAGAACAAATTAAGTAAAAACGATGCAACTCACCTAGATCCGTAGCTGGACTGTGTGGGTTACAGATCGACCAACAGACACACAAGAAAACCGTTAAATCAGCATCAATTCAAATAATAAATAGAATTTAAACGAATAAATTTAAGTACTCTGAGATCGAAATTTGCAGTGTCGTTTGATGTCATTGTTGAGATGTGAGAATTTTGAGTGTTGCCGGAATGTAGACAGAGTGACGGTGGCGGTGAAGGTGGTGGACGGTGGTAGATCGGCGGTGGTTGGTTTTTGTATGTGGTAAAGAATTAATTAAAGATAAAACGGTTTGGGAGTTTGAAAATTGAATTGAATTGAGGGGCTTTAAAGTTACGTTAACTTTTTACATTTCAAACAATTTATAAAAACCAAAGTTACTTTAAGAATGAGTTTTATAAAAATTCACTATTTTGTTTAGTGGTTTTTGCGGTTGAGGCGTAAAACTATAAAAAAGTGATGCTGACATATCTTATTGAATTCGTGTGTTGAAGAGGATGTTAAACGTCGGAAAATATTGAGCGGGTGAATAATTATGGTCATGTATTATCACTTTGTAATATTATCTTATTAATTGAAACAGGCAATAGTTATTTAGTTGCCAGAGTATTAAGCATTGCTACTCCCTTATTTTCACCATCATGATTCACGACCATATCTGATGAAAACTTTAATTACTGGTTTGTTTGTATTTGTTTTCAACCCTTAAAGGACTGTGACATATTCAAGGTTGTGTCTTGTGTTTTGCACCAAATTCATCAGGCCGTCAGAAGATATAAACATCTTAACCCAATTTTTTTTTGTTAACAATAACATATAAACATCTCAAACCAATGTTTTTTTGTTAACAATGACAGGGTTAGATGATACAAACATAATGACGAAGGTTATACATGCTAAATGGAAAATGTTGATATCTTGTTGGAAGCCTCAACACTCAAGGATAGATAGTTTTCGTATACATGTTAATAGGTTTTTTTTCCCTATAAAAAAACCAGTAATATGAGTAATGGAGAAGAAATATATGGTCCTTTATATATAAGATTTTGGCACACATATTAAAGAAAACCCTATCCGGCATGTATATTAATACTTGTGCTTTAGTTCTTTTAGGGTGTTTGGTTCAATAATATCTGAATCGGTTAGATATGACCAAATCAGGCATCCTCCTATTTCCCATTCAACATTTATCACATGCTAACCGATTCAGACCTAATGTTACTCATTCAAATGGTTTTTTCTTCTTGTAACCAAACTGTCTGAACTCTGACCGAATAAGATATTCAACTCTTACTGGTTCCATTTATATGTAAACATACAGCCCCTTAGTTTTCAATCCTTTGTATCAAATGTTCACACCCATTAGTTATTTTATTATTTTTCTCACAAAGGAGTTAATAAATTAATGCACAACATTAATGATTTGTATTCAATGAAGCACTCAAGAATATTAGCTGTATGAGTTAATCATTTGTGGTTCATTGGTGAACTTAAAAAAATAGGGAACTATTATTTAACGCACAAGGGAGTTAATTACTTAATGCACAACATTGCATATCATGATATGTATTCAAATAAGCACTCAAAGATGTCAGTTGTATAAGTTAATTACTTTATGCACAACACTGGAGTGAATTTATTGGTGAACTCCAAAAAAAAAGTAGGGAACTGACTCAAACGAACTCCAATTGAATTGCTTTCATCGGCATTGGAACCAGCATGTCGAATCTTAACCAGAAACCCTAAAGCTAAACCCAAAACCTATCTGAATTCGAAAGCTAAACGCTAAACTAAACCCTAAACTCTAAATCATAAACCCTAAACATAAACCATAAAACTCTTAAAAGTCTCTAAACCACAAAGCTAACCCCTATACAATCCAGCAAACTGAAGTCGTCAATTATGTAAGTAGAGGTGCACAAATTGGGTTTGTCAAATACCCGGGTTTGGTATGGAATCGGGTTCGAGTATGACCGGGTATTGGTAATACCCGGGGTCAGGTTTGGGTCCGGGTATTATCTCTAAAAACCATACCTTATGCATCGGGTTCGGGTCGGGTATCGAACTGGGTATTCTAAAATCGGGTATTTGAATACCCTATTTTCGGGTATTGAAAAAACCCTATTTTTGGGTTTTTTTGGAGCTTTTTGCGGGGTTTTTTTTTCGGGTATAGATTGGATTTTTTTAAAGGGTTACAATTTTTAGGGGTATTTTCGGGTATTTTTCGGATATAGATCGGGTATTTGAAAAACCCTGTTTCAGGTATTGGAAAAATCCCGTTCCGGGTATGGAACCGGTTTCGGTTTTCAGGTATTACTGGGTATAAATCGGGTCCGTTTCCAGGTACGGGTTTTTGTACTGAAATGCATACCCTATCCGTACCTTACGGGTAGGGTCGAGTACGGGTTCGGGTATCAAAAACCCGAGTATAAAACAGCCGGTTCCGGGTATTTTTTCCAGGTCCAGTTCCAGGTTCAGGTTTTTTGTATACCTCTATATGTAAGCCCACATAGTCCCATCCCATCATCATATGTCGTGGGCCACTCCTGATGCAGTTTCGAAAGCAATCAATGGCTAGAGAGACTCATGATTAATCAAAAGACGATAAATTGAACCGAAGTTCCAAGAACAATGTTCTTATAATAATAACTTAATCAAAAACTAATAAACTAAACAATGATAACCCTATTTATACTAAATATGAAAATGATAAACATGAAAACAAGATAAACATAAAATAATAAAAGATATTAAAATAATTCAAATAAGGAGATAATCTTCATCATACTCCTCATCTTCGAAAAAACTCGTCCTCGAGTTTTGTCTTCGGACCCAAGCCACCTGGATCAAAAGGAACATCAACGCGCTCCTTATCCGTTACAACCATGACCCGCTCAAGCAGCTCAACTTCGCAAAACGCCTCATACGACTCTGAACACATATCGCCTCGGTCAAATGGAGCACCGATTGACTTCGTGTTCATCAGCGATTCATAAACCAATTCAACATTTGTTCTTAAATCTTTACCACAATTTAAACCCATAGAATTACATGAATTTTGAATACTAAAATCTTCATGCCCACATCTATTTTCACCATGAAAGTGATCATATTTTCCAATCAAATCATCATCTTCCAAATTAATTACTTTTTCTCCTTCTTCTTCTTTAGGTATGACAACCATGCAATCTCTATTTTTATTTATATCCTTATTTTGTGCACCTGACTCTTTATTTAGGATTTTGAAAATAATTAGCAACTCACAGTTATCGTGAAGGTTATCCTTATCTTTGGCAACTCTATTTTCCTCCTTGTTTTGAAATTTGAAATTGGCATGAGATCCCAAATTTTGCATGGGGCCAGTCACTTTTCCCGTGATTGTTGGCAACACGATATGAACTTCTAAGAACAATTGACCACCTTCATCTGAATCATCGGCAGCAGCTGTAGCAATCGAATTACCACCAGCAGTCATCATAGCACCACTGTCTACTACCGTATCACCACCTTTGACCACCGTTGCCATGGTAACACTACCATTTTCATCACAAACTTGAACCCTCCTAAGAACTTGGTCCTCGAATAAACACTCTTCTTCATTAACATCAATCCCGTCTTCATCGAACCTCGGTCCGTATTCATCGAACTTAGGTTTGTCTTCCGATACACACTCGTGATAGATCGGTTCATCAAACCGAGGTGGGTGACGGCCAAACGGATGCTGCTCTCTGTCGCCACCTTCGTCCCAGACGACGGTGCTCGACTCGGTTTCCGCCTTGCGCACCTCCCGTAGTAAATTGAGATCGCCGGACTTGTTTTCAGAGCCGTTTGATCTCTTCAAGATCCCAGACTCGTTGTCGAAGTTGTTTAATTTCTTCAAGATCGCAGACTCGTTGTCAGAGTCGTTCGATCTTAAGATCCCGCGGGTCGGGATGGATTCCGCTGCTGCCTCTCGCGGCGACTATGCTAGTAGAATACCAATCTCTTCCGTAGGCACGTGAATCAAATATACTTCTATCGTTGCCTCTGGCGGCGAATCTACGAGCAAGATAGTATTCATCCTCACGTCGAGCCATTTGAGAACCAAAAGCTCTGATACCAACTAATGCAGTTTCGAAAGCGATCAATGGCTCGAAAGACTCATAATTAATCAAAAGACGATAAATTGAACCAAAGTTCCAAGAACAATGTTCTTATAATAATAACTTAATCAAAAACTAATAAACTAAACAATGATAACCCTATTTATACTAAATATGAAAATGATAAACTTGGAAACAAGATAAACATAAAATAATAAAAGATATTAAAATAATTCAAATAAGGAGATAATCTGCATCATATATGATGCAGAATTATCTCCTAATTTAAATTTTGATTTTTACCATCTTTTAATATTTTGTGTTTATCTTGTTTCCAAGTTTATCTTATTTTAATTTAGTATAAGTTAGGGTTGAATGTTATGTATTTTTCAGTTTTGATTGAATTTTAATTATAAGAACTTTGTTCTTGAACCATTGGTTCGTTTTATCGCCTTTGATTAATCATGAGTCTCTCGAGTCATTTATCGCTTTCAAAACTACATCAGTTGGTATCAGAGCTTTTGGTTCTCAAATGGCTCGACGTGGAGGTGAATACTTGTTTGATCGTAGAGTCGCGGACAGAGGCAACGACAGAAGTATTTTCTATTCACGTGCTCGTGGAGAGCCGAGGCAGCGGTGTAGTATGTTCCGACCCACGGGATCTTAAGAAGATCAAGCGACTCCGACAACGAGTCCGCGATCTTGAAGAGATCCACCGGCTCCGAAAACGAGTTGAGCATCGTCGTCTGGGACGAAGGTGACGATGAAGAGCAGCATCCATTTGGCCGTCAACCACCCTAGTTCTATGAACCGATCTATGAAGATGAATCTTGTCATGATGGTTTTTCGGAAGACGAACCTAAATTCGATGAAGACGGGATTAATTTTGATGAAGAAGAATGTCTATTTGTGCAAACCGTTCTTAACGGGATTACTATTCAAGAGAACGAGCCCATGAAAGAAACGGATGGTATGTTTGATTTGTGGCATAAAAATGTGGGTGTCAACTGTGTTGCTACGGTGGCAAACAATGGTAAGGTCGGTAATGATGAACTGGTTGTTGAGACGACAACAAAAATACAGCCAAGATACATGAGTGAATTGCAAGATGCATCGCAAACTTCAGGATCACCGGATTTGAAAGTTAAACAAGAAGATTATGGTTTGACTTTTGAATCACAATTTTTGGGATTTATCAAGGATGGACAGATTGGTTCGTTGCAAAATAAAGAGCCACAAGAGAACTGGGAAACTCGGTTGTTATACAAAGCTCCTTGTGTTGATCAAAATCGGGCAAAAGGAGTCGATCTTTTCGACGTTCTCAAGACTCGAGGACAAGTCTTTTTCAAAGACGGGGAGAAGGAGGTGGAGAGACCCGACAACCCAATAGACCCAGGTGGTACGAGTTTAGAGGCGGGTGAGGCGGCTCGTGAAGTTCAATTAGTTGAGCGGGTAAAGTCGAGAGCACACACGAACCGTTCTAATGCTACATTCGACCGGGGTGGTATACGTTCGGAGTTGCGCGAGGCGTTTTGCAAAGTTAAATTGTTGGGGAATGTCATGAAGTTAATAAATAAGGAGCGCGTTGATGTTCCTTTCGATCCAGGTGGCTGTGTGATCCTGAGGCAAAACTCGAGGACGAGTTTTTTCGAAGACGGGGAATATGATGCAGAATTATCTCCTAATTTAAATTTTGATTTTTACCATCTTTTAATATTTTGTGTTTATCTTGTTTCCAAGTTTATCTTATTTCAATTTAGTATAAGTTACGGTTGAATGTTATGTATTTTTCAGTTTTGATTGAATTTTAATTATAGGAACTGTGTTCTTGAACCATTGGTTCGTTTTATCGTCTTTGATTAATCATGAGTCTCTCGAGCCATTGATCACTTCCAAAACTGCATCAACTCCCACCAAATATCCCTAATAAATAAAATGAGCCCAATGACTCACGGACTAAATAGGCATGGCATACACAACAAAATGAACCAAGCATGGACCAGTGAGTCCAGCTTAGGTTTGTCTTGGGCCTACATATGAATATGCGATCCACCTTGAGGCTTGAGCTACATCTGTCATAATGTCATATGTTATGTTGGATCGTGGGCCGAGCATGATAATTCTTCCATGAGCTTATAATTCGACGGAATTACAGAGGACGACGCATCAATATGGATAGAGTGCATAGATTCTAAACCACATGGCAACACTGCCGCCATCTCATGTGGATAGGATGCATGGCTTCATTCCATGGCAAAAGTTTATCACATTAAATGGATTCTTTTTGGCATTTATTGTACCTAAAAAACAAACATAAAGTTAATAAAGTTGTAGGGTGCTTATGGCCTTATGGGTAGGTGATGCGATACATGGATAATACCATGAGTACCCCCTTCCCCCTTATCATGCCTTTGCTTTATATAATTATGGATTATGAATGATTTTTGGACTTGCTTGGTATGTCTGAATATGGATATTAGAGCACAAGTATTTACTTTTGGTTATTCATGAAATTTGTGAGGATGTTGTCCTTTTTCAAACAAAAAAAAATCATTAAACCATAAAAGCTAAATTCTAAACCGTTAAAGCTAAAACCTATGTATATAGATAGATATTTAAGGTTTGACGAGCCGGTTTCAATACTGCTGAAATGTCACACCCCGACCAATGAAGGCGGAAACGTCGATGCGCGACATGATTGCTCATTGCACAATGACACTATAAAGTTAGAATATTTAAACAACTCATTTAAATCCATATCATCATAAGTAACACAACAATTGTTCATACAAAATGCCAAATAGATAGATAAACAAATAACTTGTTCTTTTATTTTCTAATATCCTAAAGCCAAGATAATAAGTTTCTTCAAGTAATCCAATCAAGCTAACATCAAACCTGTAACATTGCATAAAATAGAGTTTGTCAACACGAAGGTTGGTGAGCAATTTTCATAGTTTTGGACAATAAGTATATAGTATGAAATCCACAACTAGTATATGAAAACAATAAATAATAGCAACAATTTAGATAAATGAAACCGTCAATAAGAATACATTGACGAACCGTCAATAAGAATACATTGACGACAATAATGAAATCGTCAATAAGAATACATTGACGACACCTTTCTATATGGGGATACCATATATACTCGGAATTAACGTATGATCATACTTTGATGAGGCTACCCGCCTTAGCATTCAAGAATTTGCACATTATCATGGAAAGCATATAACACCAAATCGAGCATTTATTTAAGTAAACATATACAATACGTGTTGTGGTTTAAGACTCAAGTATAAATTATTTGAATTTGAATAAGTATGCAATGCCACCCCCAAAACGAAAGATGGAAAACGGGGGATGAAAAAGTACTCACATTAACAAGTAACTTGAAAGATAGTGTCGTGAATAATCGGAGAGATCAGTTTAACGAGCAAGACCTATATTAAACGGGTCTTGTGTTAGTAGGTAGTCTTGGAAGGGTTTAAAATAAAATACATGACAAATAAAGTAAATAACTAAAGTTTAGGATTTAAAATGTAAATATTTGAGAAATTAAAAAAAACTAGTTTTGTAAAATAAGTTTACTCGAAACCGGGTCTCGGTATTCTATTCATTAGTTTTTTTTCTTTTTTTTACTCAACCTATGTTAAGTAATAATGTGGGTTAAAATGCGATATTGCAAAACCTTTGTTATAAGAATACCAAAACGAGGTTTAAACGAGTGTTCGGGTTTGTCGGTTCGAGACTTGATAATTGACCAAGCTCACAGTTAACTTCCCAAAATAATAAATGTTATGAGATAACTCAATAAAATCAAAATAGACTTAACCAAGTATGTAGTTCTATTATGAAGAACCTTAACGTTCGTTAAGCGAGTATACGACCTTATCGGTTCGAACTTGTTATAAGATCAAGTTGGTTACCGACATGCCAAGTATGTTTAGAAATTAACTAAAATTGATTTAAAATATAATCTTGAAGAAAAATATGAGTTTTGGTGGCTAAAAACACACTTGTGTGTCTTAAGCGAGTGAACTCGGTTTAGTTCGGTTTTTGGTTCGGTCCTTGACTCGGAATAAGACCGAGGATGGTTACCACATACCCAATTACCATGGAACTTGTAAAATAACTTATAAATAATAATACTCAAGTTTTACATTCAAAAAGTTAACAATAAAGCTTTTAAACAAAAGTTCGGTTTCTTGGTTCGGTCCTTGACTCGGAATAAGACCGAGGATGGTTACCACATACCCAATTACCATGGAACTTGTAAAATAACTTATAAATAATCATACTCAAGTTTTACATTCAAAAAGTTAACAATAATGCTTTTAAACAAAAGTTCGGTTTTTGGTTCGGTTCTCAACTCGGGATGAAACCGAGGCTAGTCACCACATACCCAATACCATGGAACTTGACAAATATGAAAAATAAACTAAAATATGTAGAATTTAAGCAAGTATAACAAGTTATATGGTTAGATTTGTTAAATATATAAACAAGGACTACAAAGTCCTCCATGTAACCTTGCCTTACTAGTCCGACATTTCAACCGGCCGAGACCGGAGAAATGAAAAACCGAAGGTAAACAAGGAGTGTATATTATATATATGTTGTAACATCAAGCTTTAAGTATTGAGAAGTTAGTTAAAATGAAAGATTAGCTTATGAAGAACAACCTTAGAATTCAAGAATTTGAGAGAGAAATGAAGAAATAAGCAAGCACAAATGAAGAAGATGGGTGTGTATATATAGGGTAAGTTGAATGGGTCTTTCATAAAGGGTGTTTCATGAAAATGGGTTGGTTATAGACCCAAGAAAGCACAAACTACAAATGGGTCCTTCAAGTCTCCATTTTGGTAGTTTTAGTCCATGGAGTTCGTTTTGAGCGTTTTCGGAGAATTTTAAGAACCGAAAAGGGTGTTTTTTTTATCCAACGACTATAAAACACATATTTAACATACAATTCATCATTTTGATAATATCGAAAGGTTCGGGATACAAAACGGGTCGGGTTTACATTAAGAATACAAGTATAAAATAACCCGAAATTGACAAATGTCACATGAAACGAGTTAGAGCATGTTTGAGATTGAATTTGAAAAATGCTTATTGCCTTATTGGCTTTTCAAAAAACTATTTTGAAAAGCTAGGATTTAAGACTTTTAGAAAACTGTTTTTTAACTATTTCAAAAAACTAAAATAAAAGGGATTTTTGTAATGGCCAAACACCTTTTAACTTATTGAGTTTTTGAAAAAGTCAATAAGCCAATAAGGTGTTTTCAAACTCAATCCCAAACATGCTCTTAATTCAGAGCTTGTTTGAGCCGACTCCCTACCTTTTTTGTGTTCCCTAATAAGCCTCTACCGATTTTATTTCCACCGAGCTAAAATATGATATCAATGTCTCTAGTAAACTGAAGACATTATGTAATAGCGGTTTTGCTTCAATTTATTCACTACAAATCAAAACAAACCTTTGAATTAGGATACTGTGATATTTCTTACATTTATGAGGCTAACCAAGAGACCCGTATATCTAGATATTATTAATTATTTTTTTGATTCAATTGATTCGAAAGGAATTACTAAATAACTTGTTAAAATTGACATGACTGTTGTAGATTGTCCGATACTAAATAAACAAGTATCCCCTCTAGATGAAAGAAGATTCTATTTGAAAAGTTATTTCGTACAATGTGTTAAGTTTGAAGAATCCCAAAGGTCCTGCAAAAGTATCCGTTAGATTATAATTGCCGTTTCCAATGAAATCCTTGGTTTGGTAATACCAAGCATCTTAATTTCATTTTTGGTAAAATTATACAAAAGAATTTATTATGGCTTTGACATAATTATATAAAACTCATAAATTCTGTAGATATTTGTAGTTTATCAACAAACTGGAATGCCTTAGGGACACATTTGTTTTGATTGACTTATATATGTTGAAGACGATTTGCTGTTATACGAATTTCACACGATTTGCCTAAATCCAATATAGATAGATACCTAATGGAAATGGAAATGGAAATGGAAATGGAAATGGAAATAATCAGGCATAAGTCCTTATCCATGTCGTGGCCAATTTTGGGGATGTGATCATAGCCACATGATGACCAACTCATAATATTTGTAGAAGTGAAAATTTCATAAATGCCCCCTTTTAAAAGAGAAAGTCTAAATATGTCTTTTAAAATTTAAAGTTCCACATTGTTCCCTTGTTAACCCGTTGTCGCCGTTAAGTTAGGAGTTCGAGACGACATTTTTCTAAACCCGTCGCCTCCCCGCTATGTTAGCTTAAAACCCATCGCCTCCCCGCCATGTTAACTCAAGACCCGTCGTCTCCCCTCCATGTTTGCTCAAAACTAACCGCCTCCCCGCCATGTTAGCTAAAAAAATTCTACCTTATCTTTACTAAAAATAGGGATATTAAATTAATTTAAAAAATATTTGAATATTTTAATTTTATTGGTTTTCAAGTTCTTATATATTGGATTTTGGATAATTATATGATTAAGAAAAAATCATGCATACCATTAAAAACATTTTATGTGTACCTTGTTTCGATATAATTTTTTAAATAACAAGATTTATTATATTTAACTTTTAAGCTAATATAGCGGGGAAGCGACGGGCTTTCAGCTAACATGGCAGGAAGACAACGAGTTTTAAACTAACAAAGCGGGTGATATAACGCTAGATATATATTAATCCCTTGTATATTTTAATTAATATTTTAATCGTTTATGTTCGGTTTTTATTAGGATTTGTATACTACTAACTTATTTGAATAATGTAGTTTTCGGGTTTTAATTCCGGTAAAAAGAGGGCGAAAAACGAGCAAAAACAAGCCGAACCGGAGAACCGACGCACCAGGAAACGAACCAGACCAGACGAGGTGGACCCCCCCCCCCCCAAGGCCGGAGCGCTGCGTGGCCAAGGGAAAGGAACCCGTCGCGCGGCGCGGCGAGATCAATTCCAGAACCTTCGTTTCGTTTAGCCGACTTTCGTATTTTTGGACACCTGTTTCCTATTTAAAGACCCCTAAACTCACCCTTAAAACATACCTTGAAGTTCCGGACGAATTTGGTAAGTTCTGAGGCGTCCGAGGTCAGTTTCCGGTAGCTTTGGAGTCGAGGAATCAGCCGGCGAAGTGCTTAATATTCAAGGACGAAGACTCCGGGTTTTATCGCCTTTATTCTTCCGTTCTTATTTATTTTTGCCATGATTTTGTTTATTATTGTTTTGTTTAATTTTAAGATGCTAGGCTAAACTTTATAGACTGCCTAGGCTTATGATGAACCTACTTTGACGTTGTGTTTTGATTTGGGATTTATTCGCGTTATGGTTTTTATGGTTTAGTAAAAGGTTTACTTATATTAAATTGATGCGTATGGATATTTAGGATTGTTTGATTAATTGTTATTATTCCATAGTTGCCTAGAATATTGTTTGTCATTATGATAGGTTGCTATTAGGTCAATTACTTTGTGTTTTTTATTATTTTATGATTGATGTGCACTACGATAATAGGAAAAATAATTATTAATTAAATAAACCTAAGTGTGCTGCTAACCTAAATAGCTGTGAGGTGCTAGGTTATCGATAGATCTTTATTATTTGATCTTGCTAGATTTAGTTCTTCGTAAGGAGTTCGTCTAGGTTTGATTATTTAATTATTGTCTATTGAATCAATTTGATATATTAAACTGCCTTTGATTTCCGCGCTGTAAGGTAGGATTTCGTATAAAGGAACTAAATTATAAACAATTGGGTGACCGTAAGCAAACTTGATTTTTAATACTGGTGTGCGTTAAAACTTGTTAGAAATCCATAGGTTTCTCTTGAAAATGGTCAGGGGTCCTATTCGGGTTTTCTTTTAAGTGTCTATTTTACGATCCCAGTCCATAACTAATATTTTCCCGAGTCAATTCATTACTGAAATTTAGGGAAGTCTAGCCTAGGTAGTTTTCTCATCATCATCTTATTTTCATAACAAACTTTGTTTTCGTTTAAATTACTTGTTTCCTTAATTAGTTTTTAATAATAGTATTAAATTAGTATTTTAAATAAAAACCCCCAAAACAAATATAAATAATAAGTCGTGTTTTGTAGTTGAGTCTAATTTAGCTAGTTAACGTAATTAAAAGAGTCTTGTGGGTTCGATATCCGGAATTACTTAGTTGTACTAGAGTCGATCGGTTCACTTGCCGGTTAGTAGTTTTAGTTTAGTTAAGAGTCTATAATTTATTACTTAGTGTCTAGATTAGCGTGTTTTTATTAGACTACTTTTAGCACATCAGCGGGGATGCGACGAGTTTTAAGCTAGCATAGCAGGGAGGCGACGGGTTTAAAAACATGTCGTTTCGAACTCCTAGCGTAGCGGCGGCGACGGGTTAGTAAAGGACAATGAGGGAATTTGAACACTGAAGGGACATATTTGAAATCAATGTTTTAAAAATCGATACTTAACTCGTACCGGATCGGACTAAAAGATGGTACAACCGGTTGAATCGAGTTGTACCGAAAGGTTCAACCGGGTTAATAGTTTACCTTGTTATATCATATAAGCGTAAATTCAACTCAAAGAATAATCCAAAATTATATGATTTCATATTAAAATATAATCTAAAAGTTAATCCATAATAAAAAATAATACAAAAGCTTTCGATTTTTTAAAAAAATAATCCTAAGTTTCATTCGTTTCGATGTTAATTGCTATATTAAAACTTAAAAGTAACTTTTATAAAATATGGGCCGAAAAATATCAAAAATCGTTTGGGCTTAGAACCGGTTTGCCGGTTTAAACCAGTATTTTTGAAAAAAACCGCTGATTCGATGTTTTAGCAAACCGCCCAAAAATACCGGACACAAAATACCGGTCTGATATGCGAAATCCGGTATTACCGGTTCAACCGTCCTGTATGAATCGATTTTTAAAACAATTTTAAAATCTCTTTAAAGAGGGGACATTTTGGGAATTTTCTCTTTGTATAATTTTTTATTCTTGGAACGGGCAGATTCTATCACTAGGGTGGGCAACTATCCCTCTTGAAAGGCAAATTGTAAGGTGGTTTGTAAGAAAAAAAAGAAAAGAAAAGAAAAAACTAAGCGCACCTTAAAAATCTGCTTAAATACCCTGGTTGCCCCAACAACCCTGTTCTTCGCTACATTTAGGGCGCGTTCGTTTCACAGACTTTTTTTAAAGGATTAGGAATTGGAATTGGAATTGGAATTGGAATGGAATGGAATGGAATGAAATGGAATATTTGAGAATCCCTATCGTGTCTTCGCTACATTTCGGGTTTTTTTTCTTTTTTCTGAAGAACGAGGACAACAAAGGAAACGTTTTAGTTTTTTTACATTTTTCGTTTTTGATTTATATTCTAAGTTATGATTTTTTTATTTATTTTTTTGAATTTTTGTTGGAGGGGTTTTTATTGTTTAATAAAAACCCCTCCAACAAAAATTCAAAAAAATAAATAAAAAAATCATAACTCAAAATATAAATAAAAAATAACCCGGACCCGTTCTGACCCGAACCTTTTGACCCTAACCCGTTCCGACCGAACCAAAACAACTCTTTTTTTTAGTTGACCCATTCCGACCTTAACCCGTTCCGACCCGTTTCGACCCAACCAATTTGCCACCCCTAGTGATTAGGGTTAATAAAACAATCCTTTATTTTCTATAACAATCCTTATAAAATAGGTGGGATTTTAAAATCCTATGAAATGTGAGACTTGATGGGATTTAGTTTCCATTCTCGTTCTTTCATTTAATGAAACGAACATATTAATTCATGGGATTTAAAATCCCATTCCTTAGAATTCCTTCCAAATCTTTGAAACGAACAGGACCTTAGGGCTTGATAGGCACCATCGGAATTACTTAATAAATGCTTTAACGTCCATTATACACATACACTGTATTAATTTAGAATATTAGTTTTGAACGGCCGCTTAACTACGTACCTATTTAGTATATGATTCGAGCTGATTTGAACAGAACCAAAAAAAGTTATTATATAGTGATAAAGAAACAACTCTAAATTTCCGCATCCCATAAAAAATAATCCATCACTGTTTAAGAGCATCCATAATAAGAAAGTTTTCTTCTTGTTTAGATCCACATGGTAAGGACCAAACCAAGCCCAAGCGAGCGTTACCGTTGTGGAACCAAGTTCAGTGGGGGAGTTCCCAGAAAACAAACGGGCTAGCGGATGAGGTGGGTGGGCCCACTTGATTTTTTTGTTAAATCAATGTTTTTAAAATTATTACCTATATATACTTCTAGGTTTCTTAATTATTTTTAATAAGTTTATAAATTAAATAAAACTAGTATTTCGACCCCCCGCAACTTCAGTAGCACGGAGTCTGTAATTGGATACTAAATTGTTTGGTTATGTCATTTTAGGCTTTGCTCTAACCGAAGCTATTGCCTTGTTTGCTCTTATGATGGCCTTTCTGATCTTATTCGTATTCTGAGATTCGCTACCGTCAGTAGCCTTCCTCCCAAGGCGAGCGAAGTGACGTGAGGCGAGCGTCTGAGTGAGTTGAGTGAGGAAGTGAGGGCCCTGAGGAAGCGGAGGGAGCGAAAGCTGGATCGGGTTTCACTGTTGTGTTGGTTAATGCCCAACCACCTTCAAGAAGGCAAAGAAGTCAACTTCATAACCTTTTCCCTTATCAGTAGCAGCAGTGGACGAATCGAGACAATAAAAATACAGGTAGGAATCTGCTTATCTACTTGCCTTTCAACCTCAGAGCATTCAGTTCAGGTACCGCAGCGGTCGACGACTTGGCTGGGGCGGATCTTCACTCATTATCCTTCTTCGAACCTTTTGGTATGTAATGCCCCCTAACTATAGATCAGATCCAGCAGACGAGAAAGAAAATTCCGCACTGCTGCTGAGTCGTCGGACTTATCCACCAAGGGATTGCGTTGGGGGAAATCTACCAAAGCTAGGCAGATAGATAGACTCCTTTCCCGCTGCTAAGGGAGAGCAAGAAAGAGAAAAATGATTGTTTTTTAACCAGCGCCCCTTTTTGGGTATGCAGGTACTAAGAGTCCTCTCACTACCAACCAGCAGACATCATCTGGCTGGGTCTTGCCGGTATCAACAACGAGAAAAAACTACCAAAAGGAAACAGCAACTAACTATGGCTCTTGGTGGGCCCAGACAACGTCCTAGGCGTAGGGGAGATCGGAGCAACAGGTAACGCCTAGACGGCGTTTTCATTCCTGGGCTGCAGTAAGTAGATCGAGAGGTCGTTTCGCCCCTTGTCCCCGAATATGGGTAATATGTTCTCATACAATGTTGCTCCAATCTGACCTAGCTGGCGAACGATCCCAGTTCGCGACAGAGAACAAGACAGCGCGAGCGTACCTTTGTTCGCTTCTTCTCCACCAAGCACGGAAGTTTAAGGATAACTGTAGGTCGGTGGCTACCTAAGGAAACTCCGATTCGATCCGCCCCCCGGCTGGGAGGCATCTACCTCATCCCGATCACAAGGAGAGGTTCACTATGATGGGGGGTACTTCTTTTTTTCCCTTCCGGAAAGAATGAAATGCATAGGGGACCATCCTTTTGTTGCGGCATGCTCCTCAGATTTACGGATTCACAGGGGGCCTCAGGCCCTACTTAGTTGACTGACAATGACAAAGGCTTGCGAAACTAAGTAGGTTTGCTTTGAAATCTTAAGTAGTCTAGCAATGGTACAAAGCTAAGTGCCCCTTTTCAGTAGGGGGCGAAAGGTTAGACCTTAGAAAGTCAGCAAACAGTGGTTCTTCTAAGTAGGTATGGCGTTCCCCCTTGACTCTTCTAACGTCGAGCTAAGTGATTTCGTAACCTTTTCGTAGCATAGTAGAATGAAGGCTAAGCACCGACTCTCTCTTTTCTATTAGCCTAAGCGTCTTCGCTAACTCGCTCGCCTACTATACCTACTTTACCACTTTTAGGGTAGGCTAGGCTAACTCAGCCGCTTACTTCTACTAATGTAGGGCTAAATAGTTTTCTCTTTTTCTTTTTTTCTTTTTCTTTTTTTTAACAACCAATTTTCATTATTGCGAACTTATAGGTCCTTAGTAGCGTTGACAAAGAAGAACAGCCGGTTAAAAGACAACGAATCTTTTTATTTCTATCTTCATTATATAGATTTTTCTATAGAATAATGAATCATAATGAAAATTTTAGGCCAGCTTGACAAAAACCATAGTCGAATACAAAAACAAAAACGAATTTCATCGAACACATAGTGTGCACCTATGTAGAAGTGACAATTAGATATTTATGTCTAGACACACATTAGTAAATAAAGATATCAAAAAAATTTGATTGATCATTCATAAAATGCTAATTATTACCATCAACTAATGAGGTTACAACGAATCATCTGCTTAATTTTACAAAGACTGAGTAACTTTACAGGTATGATCAAAATTTTACTAAATCTGAGTAACTTTACTGGATAATCAATCCAAACATCCATGATTATAGAAGAAAACACCTTTTAGGATATAAGCTTGAAGAAGAGTATGATCAAGCTGTAGAGCCTTGTCAAAATCTTTAATAACATGTTTGTGAAACTTCAATTGACTATAGCATTACGCCCAATTACTGCACGAACAAAACAGCAATCAACATCGGTTACAAAGAAGCTTAATAAGAGTCTTAAAACAATTGAAAAGTTGCGTACCAAATATTGTTAACAAATTATTGAGAGATTAGAGAAGTTAAAAATTTGGCGAGTTCTGTTAGCATAGTAACCGGCAAAGACATCAACGACGAATCAGAGTATGCGTTATTTAACTTGAGGCTAGCATTTACAAAAAATAACTCATAGTCATCTGTAGATATGAAGCCAAAGATCTTATAAGTAAAAATGTAAAATACTTACATTTGATTGAGCTGCTTATTGGCTTCCTCAACCTCTTGCAAATCTGTAAGCAATGGTTTCACTATTACTCCATAGTCTATACGTCAGAGTGAACAACTCAGAGTTGTATAAATGATCAAATATAACAAATCATGAACGAATTTGAAATTTAAATACGAACAGCGAACAAATTTGATATCATCTATATGATCAACTGATATATAAAAGTTACCAATCGGTCGACGTTGGCATCCGAGGATCTTGGAACAACCGGATACTAAAAGTTACCCCTCTTGGGCATTTTGACTTTTAGGTCAATCCGGTCTTAACATTTTCAACCCGTATGAAGTATTGTCATACCCATACCTTGAAGATGTGGCATTTCAACAAACGCTGTATCAATGCAGCGAACACACCTCATAGTAACCATGTAATTTTTTTACTAACTTTCACTTGAATACTGAAAGTTCAGTATTTAAAGAGTTGGACATTTTTTTGATTGCTTTAAGAACTCTTGTAGGCACTTAAATAACTTCTACAGCGAAATTATAAACAACAGTAGGCTCTACAACTTTAAGAGCAAAAAATCATTACACTTTAAAGCATAGATTCGTACAAAATTCGCCACGCCAAAAACTAAATCATGGCTGCAACAAAAGTCGCCTCGCCATAAACCGAATCAACATCATAGCCATAAACCAATTTATCTGATCCAGTTACCCCCAATATGTGTTTCGAAGGCTCACCAACACCATAGACGGCCATCGAGAACAGCAGATAGCACTCAAAAAATAGGGGTTTTAGTGGACAACAGAGCAAGAACTAAAATCATGGTTTGAGACCATCATTGCTTCAACGACGGCCAAACCAAGGCATAATCATCACTTAAAATCATACAAATAACATTGTATCACATAAAAGAACATGCCACCTTTCACCGTCAAAACAAAGCAGTCACAGGCACCAACACCAATCAGCGTCACCACTGTCAATGGAAGCCAGTAACACACCCAACCCAAAGGCGCATATCGCAGCCACCTCCAAATAAAACCCGACAATATTAGAAGATGGAACCGGTAGAAGAGAGAGAACAAAAGAAAATGCAATCAGTAAAGCAATAGGTACAACAAAAGAAACTAAAGTTACAACTTTCAAAGCACAATTTTTGTTTCAAAATTAATATATACTATAGTATAATATCATTAATTTAAAATAATATATTAAAACAAGAAATCTGAAATATGTGTATTCCTATCTTACTCTCTTTCCGGTAGATCACCTGGTTTGTAATTGTCTCTCAATAGGTTATTCCTTTCATACCCGAAAAAGACATTTACATTATTTATAAAATATGCAAATAAGATATTAACATAATTTTAAGTGTGACGTGCAAATAGTGGTTTTCTAGGCAGATCGATATGCCCAATTGGATAATGAACTTGATTATTATTATTATATACTAGTAATGTCATGCTTGCTAACTTATTATTTTGTACATACTCAGTAGTTTGCCATCTTATGGCCATACTTGACTATACAGTCTATACTTGTTTTATACTCAGTAGTTTGCCATCTTATGGCCATACTTGACTATACAGTCTATACTTGTTTTAATTGACTTGTATGTTTTGAAAACAATTTGTTGCTAAATATAGTTTGTCATCTGGTGTGTGCAAACTTCTGGAACGTATTGGGTAAATCCAATGACTATACACATAACAAGGCAGAAGTCCCAAACCATGGCATGGCCAAATTGTTTGAAAATGAAATCCCTAGCTGGCTAGCTATGTGATGACCTCCTATTAGGGATGAGCTCGATATCATACCGATACCTATCCTTAATTTTCCAATCTTAATTTTTTTAAAACTTGGTATAGGTACCTGATTCCATTTGTTCATCTCTAACTCCTAGGATTTTGGAGATTTTATTAAGGTCTAAGGAGCATGTCACTTTGATCCAAGTGTATATACTATGTGTTAGATTGGTTACTTTCCTTTTGTTTACGCACACCGTATTTATATATAATTTGGTATTAACATCATGTTTAAAGCATGTATTTGTTTTATTAGTATCATTTTATTTTAGTAAACATGTTTGAAATGTTGAAATCTAGCTAATATAAACGTTTTGATAGAATAGTATATATGGAAAAAAAAATGAATTTCCGAATAAAAAGGAGAGCATAGTAGTCGTAAAGTATCGTATGCCTATAGTGTTTTGAGACGTTTTTATCTTATGGAGACGTTTCCTCTACCTTGTTACCGACTTACCATACCTTATAAGGCTACAATAACACAAAAAGAGTTGTTTTGAAACTTTTCAAATACTTTTAAACATTGATAGGTTGTTTCTATTTTGTAACTCCTATGAATCCTCTTTAATTATGTATATGTATATGCAGTGGGCCTTTAGATGTGCTTTTAAAAGATGTAAATAACATCTCGTAGTCTGTGACTATGAGCTAGGAATTAGTAAATAATATTGGTTCTAAGTTTTTAAGAAAATCGAGAAATTTGAGAACGGTACTGGCACCGGTATGGTACCGAGCCTATCCCTACAATGAGCTAAACTTTATCTAACATTCTTATGTTTCGTGCTCAAGTAAGGTTGTTTAGAAAACTCGCGGCTCAGAGCTCACTTGGATTTAGTTTGGAGAAAGCTCGACATGGCCCGACTCATTTTGTAGTGAGCCGAACGGTCTCGGTTTGACTCGCCTGTCAGCTTGCCTTGATTTGGCTGGGATTATTTTACTTTTAAATATATTTTGCTTTTTTATATACATATAATATTTATTAAAAATGTTTAAAAAATTTGAGATGAAATAAATCACTCCCAAATCCTAAATCTTGCTCTAATCACAATTCCTAATATTATGGAGTAGTTGTTACATAACAACATTCTAGTTTTTATTTCTCAAAACTCTTGCATTGTTGTTGCGGGTTAGCTTGGATGCTAATAATTTTATTTTGTAATAGGTTTTATACGATTATGAATTGTTTTTAATCTATTTTGTATTTGGTTGAATTTGTTATAACTTATTTTGCATTCGGTTGAACTTGTTATGAACTTATATTGCATTCAGTTGAAGCTTATTATTATTATTATTTTTTCAAAAAACTAAGCCGAGCTCAAGCTCGGTTTTGAAAAGAAGCTGAGCCCGAGCTTGCCCCCGCTCGACTGGGATTGACTCGAGCTATGCGACTTCACCACTTTTAGGGGTGTTCACGGTTCGGTTTGAAACCGGAAACCGCCCTAACCGGTCATCGGTTTGGTTGTTTTTCATAACTGTTGGTCGGTCGGTTTCAAAATATTCAAACTGTAGCGAACGGTTTGGTTTACGGTTTACAACAAAAACCAACCATATAAACCGGACCAGACCGTGTATTAATTTTTTATAATTTTTATGTATATATGTATTCAAATATAATACCGTAACTTAAAATTGTTTTATAATGTATATAAGAGGGATGTATTATACTTGTTAAACTTTACAAGTTCTTGATAACTTTACTATAATATATCATACGTTAATTTGGACATCTTGTATAAAACTGAACAAGCTCAAACCGTGAAACCAAACCGTTACCAACGGTTTGGTTCGATTCGGTTTAAGAGTTCTACGATTCGGTTTTGGTTTACAAAAATAAAAGCCGTTACCAACGGTTTGGTTCACGGTTTGACCCAAAAACCGTGAAAACCCCTAATCACTGTTATAAATGATTAGGGAGTTAATATAAAAATAAAAGGTACTCCTTATTGTATGTTATTTACATTTTTGTATGTAGTTTCATATAAAGATCTTTGTATGCGTTAAATTAAATTAATATATAAAGTCCGTTGAGAATGCGTGTGGGGCTGTTGGAAAGAAGAAACCAGACCGGCGTGATTTTAATGGTCGACATGTTATACATCACATGCCAATTTCAGACGCTTCTATTTTTAAAACACAGGGTTAATTTGCAACTTTGCTAATACTTCAAGGTCTTATATGAAGTTCTAATGACAAAGAAAAAGTACAAAACACGGCACACTTTGAGCCACACAAATGCTAAACATGGGACACGTGGATAAATCAGGAGCACATAATAAGTCACGACAAAAATTATTAGTCAAAATAAATGTTGTTTTTTTAAGATTTGAATCATTTTTATGGCAAGTAACTAAATATGCAAACTACTTGTGTTTTGTTGTTTTATGTGAATACGGAATACCTATAAATAAACTTATGTGCTAACATGTTTTTGTTTTTTACAAGGTAAATATGTAACTCGAAATAAAGCATGAATACGACACAAGTATAATTATGTTTTTTTATTATCATGCGTAACTTGTTTAATAAACATGTTGTGTTTTGGTTGAGAATTCAACCATCAACCAATGTAACTGGTTTACAATGTGACTACAGCTTGTTTATGTTAACAATTTACACAAACATTTAACTAGGTTAAGGTAAATTGGTTATACGAGTCGTACTGTTTTACACAACTTAAGTAATAGGGTTCTTTCTTTTACACAAATAAATATATGATTTTTTATTCAATTCATTGATTTAAACCAATCATTTGTTAACATGAAACCGTTACAAACCTTAATATTTTATGGTTTTCATAAACTTTGAAATTTAGTGAATAATATAAAATGAAATGAGGCAAACTATATTAGGGGTGTAGAGAGAGATGAATTCATGTATTTTTATAGATTAATATGACATTTAACCGGAATTTAAATATATACCTACGTACATTAAAAGTTGTATTACTTCACTAGTATAACAAAATATTAAGAATATTTTTTACAGTGTGTTTTGGTTACGAAAGTTTCACGTTAACATTTGAAATGTAATGTTAAACTATTATTTATTGAGAAACAAAGCTAAGAGAACTATTTGTTACAAGACAGATAACTATTTTGGTTTAGAAAAAAAAAATGTGATTAGCCAAATAAATATCATGCTTTAATTTTTTACATAAGAATGACTAAAAACCGTTTGATTTGTTTTGTTAGTTGATTTATTCTTTAGCTCTTTCAATGTATAGTTTGAAATTTATACTCCGTTCACAATATAGGTTTTGATTACAATTCAAGACTTTTAGCACCCCTATTTACTCATTTTAAGCATACAACATGTTTAACATGACAAATGAATTCTCAAACACAATACACTTAGTTAAACGTGTTTTTCTTAAACACTAAACCCGTAGCTTAATAATCGGATTCCACAACACGTTGAACAAGGCTGAATGTATCTGTGAACTAACACAAATGATCTGACCCGACCCAACCTAGCATGCCAAACACATGTAAAATATAGTCACTTCAATAAGATCAAATGCTACCAAGATTAAAAATCACAAGTAATACAATAAAATAGGAAGTTATCTTAGATAGTGCCACACCCGGCCATAGGGGTCTAGATGTATGACCAATAATTAGTATCGGTTTTGAAAATGTATCAGAGTTTATTTTGTTGTAGCGGAAATCTCTTTTCTTTAAAATATTTCTATATAAACAGGGACTTAAATACCTTTGATAATATAAAATACTTATTTTTACATAATCATGTTTTACAAGGAGTTTAATAAAATCAGCCCACAGATTCTTCTATATCTCCAATGAGCTGTCTCCATGTTATTCTACTGTCCTTATCTCTTATTACTTACTACTGATTACCTGAAAATGTTTAAAAATAATACGTCAGCTAAAAGCTGATGAATAGCATTAACAGACACAAAGTATTTTATGTTGGCAAGAATTTAAAACCCGTTAAATCGTAATCTGTGTTAGTATATCTACACACTCAGCGGGACTGTTTCACCCGAGTGTACAACCACGGAGCACACTAGCCTTTTTACCCAGATTGACCGTAGTTTTACGTATGCCTACAACTGAGTCTCTTTACTAGCCATGTTACGGCCTTTCATCCGTAACACGTGTATAAACTTGGATCCAACTATACGTGCACTTATGGCCTAAATACTTTTTAGTAGATTACCTTTACGCATCAAACGTTTTGAAAACCTTTCAAGCCATGTGTTTGATTTTTAAATCATATGTAAAATACCTAACGCCTTCGCATTAGTTAGTTTTAGAGTCAATGTACTCACCTTTGCTATGACCAGTATGTCTTTACTGATTTATGTTGTGCATGTTATCTCGAACCTGTAGTTACGAGAATATCTTTGTATGAATATCTAGATCAAATGATCTGGCTTTAAACCTTTAGTCTAATTTGTAGTTTAAACCTTGATAAAACATTTCTTTTTGTTTAAAACTCATTTTTATTCCAAATGCTTACTTTAGTTTTTATGACGTTTAGTGTGGCATGCTTTGGCCTAATAGGTTCGAACACTCTCATCAAGCTCTCCAGGAAAGTAAACGGGTCCCGCGGTTGATTGGGATTTATACGAATTACTTTCCTTATACAAGAAACTCGACTACCTGTATTGTCACCCTTCTAGTTACTACATGCTCATCACGCTTTTCTTGATTATATATATATATGTGTGTGTATATAATTAATTAATGTTTCTTAGGTTAATTTACAATAAGCTTAAGTAAAAGTTTATGTATCTTAATAATAAAAAAACATTTATCTTTCTAAACCTTTATAACCAATATGGTGAAAGTAATGGAGGAGGTAGGTATAATAAGTTGACCAGTGAGCGAGTCTGATTGGGTAGACTGCATTTCCCATCGCCATAAATAAAACACCTCCCTCAACCACCTCACCAATTCCATTTCACCATCTTTCTAGAGAGAGGCTCAAATCACCACTTTCTCTCTCTAAAACTTCAATTACTCTCGATCCATCCATGGACTCCACCTCCGTCAAGGTCTCCCCACTGGACCTCGTAACGGCGTTACTCAACGGCAAGGTATTCGACACCTCCAACGCATCGGACTCCACGCCGCCGCCGTTATCGATCATCATGGAGAACCGTGAGCTCTTCATGGTGCTCACCACCTCCGTTGCGGTGCTGATCGGATGCGTCGTCGTTTTGGTGTGGCGGAGATCGGCTACCAAGAAGGTTGTTGAGCCGCCGGTGGTGGTGGTCCAGAAGAGAGTCGTGGAGGAAGAGGAGGTGGATGATGGCAAGAAGAAGGTTACCGTCTTCTTCGGGACGCAGACCGGAACTGCCGAAGGTTTTGCGAAGGTGAAGGGTTTGGTTTATAATAATAATAATAATTAGGGATGAGCGTTTGGTACCGAATACTCGGTTTTTAATGTTTTCGGTACCGGTTAGGTATTTTTTGATACTTTAATGGTACCCGTACAGATTGAACATTTCTAATTAGGGATAGAGCATTTGTACCGAATATATAGGTACAGGTATCAGGTACTTAGTTTTTAATAGGGAATATAGAGGTACCGGTACTGGTTTTTAATTTTTTGGTCTCGGTACTTTTGGTTTAGGTATTTTTCGATATTTTCAATGGTACCGGTACTGATTGATTGAACACTATCAGTTCAAATTTAAATTTTTTCGGTATTGGTACTCTTAGGCTTTGGTGTTTTTCGGTTTTTAATGTTTTCGGTATTGGTACTTGGTCTTTAATGTTTTCGGTATTGATGCCCTTTGTTTCAGTGGTACCAGTATTCAGTTTTTCATGTTTCCGTCGGTATTTTCAATGGGACCAGTAGTCGGTTTTTCATGTTTCAGGTATCGGTACCTTCTGTTTAGGTATTTTTAGTGGTACTGGAAAAAATCTGTGCGGTGTTTGGTATATTTTTTCAGTCGTTTTTGGTATCGCTATTTTTCAGCGTGGTACTGGTATGGTGTTGATCGCATCCTACTTTTAAAAAATTAATTATAGATGATTTTAGCGGTGTTGTTGACATGATTTATTACTGTTGTGTAAAGGCACTTGTGGAGGAAGCTAAAGCTAGATATGAAAAGGCAGTGTTTAAAGTAATTGATTTGGTGAGTATTTTTGACTTTACAGATATGATATTAGATGTACTTTGATTCATAAAGTTTGAACTTTTATTGGCCAATTGAATCGTGATTAGTGAATTGAAATTGAATTTGATTTCTAAATCGTAGGATGATTATGCTGCTGATGATGATGAGTATGAGGAGAAACTAAAGAAGGAATCTTTAGCTTTTTTCTTTTTGGCTACGTAAGTCTGCCATTTAATAGCTATTTTTTTGGAACCTTTTAAGTCAAAAGTTATTTATTAATAAACATTTAACATTAAATTGCTATGATATTTATATAACTGTATAATAATATAATAAGGGGAGGTGGTAGATGAGTATTTATTAAATGAATTTGGATTATGATCTTGATTTTGTAGGTATGGAGATGGTGAGCCAACAGATAACGCTGCTAGATTCTATAAATGGTTTGCTGAGGTAAACATAGTGCGATTTGTAGATCCATTATTGTATTTAACCAGAATTTTGCATGCTGACTTTAAATTTTTTGTTACGTGTGCAGGGCGAGCCGAAAAAAGAATGGCTTAATAAGCTTCAGTATGGAGTATTTGGCCTTGGCAACAGACAATATGAACATTTTAACAAGGTAGCAGTTAATGCTAAATATCATGTTGTGTATGTTTATACCTAAGAACTATTATTAACATTATAAATGTTCAGTTACATGATATGCTATATCTAGCTTATTTTTATTTACTTGGTGTGATATGTAGATTGCAAAGGTGGTTGATGAAGGTCTTGCTGAACAGGGTATGCCATTACTTATCCAGTTTATAATATAGGAGATGATAATTTGCATTTGTCTGCAACTTTTTGTTACTTAAATGCTTTAATTAATTCAATGTGTATATGCTTTACAATTTACAGGTGCTAAGCGTCTTGTTCCTGTTGGCCTTGGAGATGATGATCAATGTATTGAAGATGACTTCACTGCATGGTATTTAAAGAAATACATTTTTTGATGTTTGTATTGAATTGTAAAAGTTCAACTAGTAGTCAACAATGACTGCATGTAATGGTGAGTTTTAATATCGCATTGAACTTTTCTTCAGGAAAGAGTTAGTGTGGCCTGAGTTGGATCAAATACTTCGTGATGAAGATGATACAAGTGTTGCCACTCCTTACACAGCTGCAGTTTCCGAGTACCGTGTTGTTTTTCATGAGAAACCAGACATGTTTTCTGAAGATAATAGTATGACAAATGGTCATACTGTTCACGATGCTCAACATCCATGCAGGTATCATAACAGTTTCAACTTTTAATTTGTTATCTAATCTTATTATTACTTGATTGTCTTCCAAACCTGAGTACCTGACATAATTGTGCTTGATCGAAGATCCAATGTTGCTGTCAAAAAGGAACTTCATAGCCCTCAATCTGACCGGTCTTGTATTCATCTTGAATTTGATATATCTAATACCGAACTAACGTAAGTTCTTCGAGGGGTATCTGATAATTTGTTACGAATGGATGATAAACTTATTATCAACCCCTCACATGACCGAATTTGTTTGCATCAGATATGAAACTGGGGACCATGTTGGAGTTTATTGTGAAAACTTGAGTGAAGTTGTGGACGAGGCTGAAAGATTAGTGGGTGTATCACCTGACACTTATTTCTCTATTCACACTGACAAAGATGACGGGACGCCACTCGGCGGGGCCTCCTTGCCACCTCCTTTCCCTCCATGTACTTTGAGAAAAGCGTTGTCTCGTTATGCTGATGTTTTGAGTTCTCCCAAAAAGGTATTACCCCCTCTGTTTTGACCCGTGCAAACAGAACCTCTTAAATGGTGTTTGCTCAAAGATTCACATTGTTTTTTTGAGTTTGTAACTTCTTTTAAATGGGCTAAAAAGTCGTTTGTGGGGTCACATCCAACCTGAATTGCTCTGTTTTGACCCGTGAAAACACAACATTCTAAGCAATGTTTATTCAAAGATTCACATTGTTTCTGTAAATGTGACTCTTTTTAAACGGGGAAAAAAGTTGCTTGCGGATCAAACCGACCATGGCTCACTGATTTGGTCAGTGTAAAAGTAGACCTTTTTTTGACCCGCTGCTCAACCTGAGTCTCCTTCTTTTGACTCGTGAAAACACTACCTTTTAAAATAGTGTTTGTTCAAAGATTCCATTGTTTTTGTAAAAGTTGTAGCTAGTTTTTTTAAATGGACAAAAAGGTCATTCTGACTCAATCCAACCTCACTCGCCCGTTTTTGATCTGTTCCAAAAGTGACCCTTTTTTGTTTTGGCCCGTGCCAGAAGAAGTGACCCTTTTTTGACCTGTTTCTAATATATTAATCCAATTTCAGTCAGCTTTGCTTGCACTAGCTGCACATGCCACTGATCCCGATGAAGCTGAAAGGTTGAAGTTTCTTGCATCTCCTGCTGGAAAGGTTCGACTTCATTTCAAAAATTATTATCTTAAAAGGCATTAATTTGACAATGTCTATATTCATAATGTGGAGATTGATATTATTCAATGATTTTCAGGATGAATATTCTCAATGGATAGTTGCAAGCCAAAGAAGCCTTTTAGAAGTAATGGAAGCCTTCCCATCAGCCAAGCCGCCACTTGGCGTTTTCTTTGCATCTGTTGCCCCTCGTTTACAGCCCCGATACTACTCAATTTCATCCTCTCCAAAGTAAGTAAATCATCAATTCAAAAAAATAAATAAATAAAAAATTAGACACAGTTTGATATCAATACACTTGTATTGTTTTGTATTACAGGATGGCACCAAATAGGGTTCATGTTACTTGTGCATTAGTTTATGAGAAAACGCCAACTGGCCGTATTCACAAAGGAGTTTGTTCAACCTGGATGAAGGTATTTTTATTTAGAGTAAAATATGGTTTTGGTCCATGTGGTTTGCTCTCTTTAGCCATTTTAGTAAGAAATTTTTTTTTAACAAATCAGGGCATGAGGTTTATATTCTATAATTATTTTGCCCCCTAGCCCTAACCCAGTTAGATTTTTCGCTTGTATGCTCACTTGCCCCTCACATGGCATTTTAGTCCTTTTTTTGCCAAGTTATAAGCACCCTATACCGTGCTAGGGTTTAAATCAATGGGTGTTTAAAACTTGGTGGAAAAAAAAGACTAAAATGCCCCTCATGTGAGGGGCACGTGAGCTTGCTTAACAGCAAAATTTAACTGGATTAGGGCCAGTTTGTTAAAAGATTTTTAATGGTTAAAGAGGGCAAGCCACAGGGGCAAAGCCATCACTTTTCAGCTTTTACTTAGTATATTTAAAATTTATGATTTATTTACAGAACGCGGTGCCTATGACGGAAAGTGAAGACTGCAGTTGGGCCCCTATATATGTTAGAACATCTAATTTCAGACTACCTTCCGACCCAAAGGTTCCAGTTATTATGATTGGCCCTGGTACGGGATTGGCTCCGTTTAGAGGTTTTCTTCAAGAACGGTTGGCTTTGAAGGAAGCTGGAACTGAGCTCGGGTCATCTGTTCTGTTCTTCGGTTGCAGAAATCGCAAAGTGGTATGTTTATCCCAGTCAAGTTAGGCATGCAAACGAGCATAAGCGGGGTGCTTGTTTTTGTTCATTTGTTTAACATTAACCGAACAAAAAAATGAACACCAACACTTAAACAAACAGATTCTTTGTTCCTGTATGCTTTTTAAGAAAATGAACGTGTTCGGTTTGTTAATATTCCAAAACGAACATAAATGAATGAATGCAAACGAAGAAAATGGATGTGTTCGATCATTTGTTAAATTCAATAGTTAAATAAATTTAAAGAATATGTAAATGAACGCATATAGACGAGGTGAACGTGAATAAGTGAACAAAAACAACTGCTCACGAACATTAATAAACGAATGGGGCGTGTTTTCATGGTTGCTCATTGTTCATTCATTAAATAAACAAACACTCTACGGGACGGTTTGCGACGGTTTGCTTACTAGCCTACTTGAATTTAGTCATTCCATTTTTTTTTAATAACGAATTAGGTCAAATATGATTATAACAGTTATATTTTTCAACCCTGGCAGCCCATTTGACCCGTTTCCTTGTAGCTAATTCATATTTATATTTTTGACCCGTTCAGGATTTCATATATGAAGACGAGCTTAACAACTTTGTCGAGACGGGTGCTCTTTCCGAGCTAATTGTTGCCTTCTCCCGCGAAGGCCCGACTAAGGAATACGTTCAACACAAGATGAACGATAAGGTGAATAATCTCTCTTATTTTTTTTTATTTATTCACATAGATCTTTTTTTTAATATATGTTTACAATGCAAATTTGTCCTGCAGGCTTCAGATATCTGGAACCTTCTTTCTGAAGGAGCATATTTGTATGTATGTGGTGATGCCAAAGGCATGGCCAAAGATGTACATCGGACCCTACACACCATTGTGCAAGAACAGGTACTAATCATCACATATATATTTTAACTTTTATAAAAGTTATTTTGTGTTCATTAAATATTGTTTATTTATATACATACATATGGGATGGGTAGGTTTATTATATGGTTGGAGTTGGCTGAGATGGTGACAGATATAAATAATTTTATGGTGTTAAAACACTTTGGGGCCCACCATCTTGTTTTATGGACACCATCTTTTGAGGTGTCGTTTTTAACTATGACAGTGATTTTGTGTATCACCAAATTAAATTTACCTTTTTATTGGTCCAACAAACCTTTCTTTTTCATTAGTTGAGGTCAATTTGGACATTTGTTCTACGAGCGGCAATTTTGACCCATTAGAACGGTCACATTCTATTCTTTATCTTTATTTATATAATTTAACTAAATATCGACTTTAACCTTAAATTTTATTAATCTTATAAAAAAAACCTCCACATCTCGTTCCTTATAATTATCTTTATTTAATTAAATAATTCACTTCTAATCAATTTTTATGTTTATTTTTCTCTCGCGCTCACAAAAGAATTATATGGTATAAATATAAGAAATTACTATTCAGCCCATATATATAATCCATATAATGGATGGGAGTTTTTTTTTCATGTTTTCCGCATAATTTAAAGATCTAAAAGATTATAAAAAATGGGATGTGATTGCTCTTACATTTGCTTATCTGTTTAGTTTGTGTGTATATATATATATGTGTGTGTGGATGGGTAGGATCATGTACACCCTCATCGCACAAACTATTGAAAGTGAAGAAACAAAATTACACGGTGGCATTTTCGTATGCTACAAGAGAAGTGCAACTAGTTTAATAATTAAAACGACAATGAATTTATACTAGAGTCTTAGCTTACTCATAAAACTATAGCGTAATTGTTATTGTTCTAGTATATTTTTTTATAGCATAATTATTACTCTAGTACATTTCTTATAGTGTAAATAATTAATTCTCAGAGTTACGAATATGCCACTGTGCGTGGGTTTCTTCTTCACTTCATACAGTTCACATGTTTAAACTTTTGATCGAAAGATTATATACAGTATCCTATTATAGTATTATGTTAAATGAAAATTCTTGTCTATACGCCTAGCTTTATAGCTAATGTTAACAACCATAACTTCGTTGATTTCAGGGATCACTAGACTCGTCAAAGGCAGAACTCTACGTGAAGAATTTACAAATGTCGGGAAGGTACCTCCGTGACGTTTGGTAAATAGACGGAACGCTAGAAACGTATCAGGGAAACTGCGTTTGTGGTGACGTGCCAGAGAAATTCTTTTATATTCTTGTGTTAATTATTGTAACTTACTGTTGCCCGTGCTTTGAAACTGTTATTTTCTAAATGTAACTCATAAGGAGAGTAATAATTTATACATATATATTTAGTAGTGACTGTTAAATTTATATTGTTATGCACTTGTAATGATTACCAAAAAGAAATTATAACGCACTTAAAACGTGCATAGTGGAAATTACGTGACGTATAAGTGATGAGTTAATGGTGTCACCTATCTTTAACTTGGTTTTTACTTTCACAAATCGTTGGTATACAGATAAAGCAAGCAATTTAATCTTTTGTAAAAAGTTGGTGAAGAGTAATATAAAATGTTAGTACACTTGACTTGGTAAAGGGTCCCTTCTGAATATCTAATAAATTGGAACGATATAGGCATGGGGTGTTTACGGTTTGGTTTCAAACAGTGAAACCGTTTTAAACCGGTCATCGGTTTGGTTTCGCTGTCGATTGTTTTTTTTTTTTTAACTTTTGGTCAGTCGGTTTCAAAATTTTCAAACCATATTGAACGGTTTGGTTTACGGTTACCGGAAACCGTCCGTATAAAATCGGACTGGATCAAGATTTGACAATTTATATTTTAGATTTTTTAATATACTTTATATTACATCAAGATTTGACAATTTATATTTTAGATTTTTTAATATACTTTATATTACATATATTTAAGTATATGTACTATATTAGATATTGCGGGTGCTTCCATTGTTAGTGTAGCATCAAGTCCAATGAATTTTTCTGTTTTGCACTCAGAGAGTCCATTTTACATATAACCTTTGCATATTAATTCGATTTCTGCATATTAATTCCAATATTCTAACTACAATACTAACGTAAATATACCATCTTTTTAATTAACAGATTTTGTTTCTTACATATATGTCATCCTATAATTTTTGCAAATTTTATAAACTCACAATAAGCTCAAACCGTGAGACAAAACCGGAACCAAACCGTTAGTAATAGTTCGGTTTCAATTTTCAAAGGTTCGATTTCGGTTTGTGATGATCTAACGATTTGGTTCACGGTTTGACCCAAAATCGTCAAAACCGGACAGTGAACACCCCTATTACCGACAGGGGTGAAGGTTCTTTAGGGCCAGGGTAGCCCCGCCCCCCATATTCTTTTTGTGAAGTAGTGTAAATTTACCCGTTTTTCTCCCAGAAATATTTATACGTAATGTAAATTTGCCAGTTTTTGACAAAAAAATTGAGCCTAGCCCTCCTTGTTTATGATATTTTTTATACATTGAGATTGGCCCTCGACGTTATCATCCAAGCTTTGTCACCAAATACATAGAAAATTAGCATGACCCTTACGTTGTAGGTAAGGGAGAGACTAAATTGGTGGTGTCACAGTGCCGTCTTTTATATCCGAGTAAAGTGTCAAAATCATCTTTGAGGTTTGGTCAATTATGCGACTTTCGTCCAAAAAATTTATTTTTTTACAATTGGACCATTGTTGTTACCTGTTGTTGCCAATTTTGTCCAAATCACTAATTCCATCTAATTATTAACGGTAACTCAAGGGCATTACTGTCTTTTTAAATAAAAGCATTATAAAATTAAAACACAATCAATTATATAAATGAAAAACTAAAAAAAAAACACCAAATCTCTAGATTCCTGCTACTATTGAGAACCCTAGGTTTAAAAATTGAAGAGTTTAAACTATAAATTACCAACCTAAATCTTGATTGAAGATTTTCGAATTTCGAATAAACGACTCATGAGTCACGACATACCTTTCCCTCATCTCGCGGACTATCACCTTTCCCTTTTAGCATCTGCAAATTGTTCATTTTTCCGGCCAGCCGAAGCATCTTGTTTTCCGGTGCGCTCGAGGAGTGGTGATGATGGTGTTTCTGACAGTGGTGAAGAGGCAAGCGGACAACCGAAAGTAACCTGGTGCAGTAAAGATACGTCCCCAATTCCACTTCCATCACATACCCATGTTCGTTTAGCTTGCATGCATGTTTAGTCAATTTCATTTAGTACCCACGTTTAGTGGTATTAATTAATGCATGTAGTTGGTAGTTAATTACAATTCTACTATGCCATGTTTTCCTTTTATTGTTGCGTTTTAAGCCTATATAAGGCCTCTTTGTTTTATTGAATGGAAGAAGAAAATTATGAAGTAATATGCCTTGTTCTTTCTCTTATTTTTTTGGAGCTTGATCCACTCAACGGATTAACTATCTTGGGAGATTGACCATCTCGAATTGGTCCTTATAAACTTCACCCTCTCGATTCACCACTTGATTAAATGTTTGGGGTCTCGATTTGTGTAGAACTTGAATTGGATTTCTTCAACGTTGCTCAAGTTCGTGTTTGGGGTCTCGATTCACATTTTTTTTGGGGGGGGGGGGGGGGTTTAAATTTGCTGCTTGATTCACTGTTTAGGGCGTCAATACGCTCAAAGATGATGTTAAGAATCAATTTGCTGCAAGATTCATGCTTGGGGTCTCGACACTGCTTCGATTGGGATTCGATTTGCTGCAAGTATATCTAGAGATGATGAAGATGACGATGGATGATAACACAAGTGATGGGTGCCGGAGGAGTGGTGGTGTGGTGACCTGATTTTTTAGGTGGTGGACGATGACCAGAGTGGTGGTGGTGGTTGTGTGGTGATCAGTTAGGGTGGATTAGCGTAGGTGATATGCTAAAGATGATGAAGCGTGGGATATAATCATTTAGAATAAATAATAAATTAGTAAAGAAATTGAAAAGACAGATTTGCCCTTGATTTAACGATGAAATTAAACGAAGTTAGTGATTTGGATAAAACTGATAACAATTGGTAAACCACAACGGCCCAATTGCAAAAATAAACTTTTTGGATAAAAGTCGTATAATTGACCAAACCTCGAAGACGATTGGCACTATACACTTTATATCTAAACTTTTTGTGTTAACTTTTGTAACCAACTATTACTGCTATTGTTGAACTTAAGAGCCAAAATCGTTCTTAAGGTTTGGTCAGTTATACGACTTTCGTTCAAAACGTTTATTTTTACAATTGGACCATTGTGGTTTACCTGTTGTTGTAATTTCGTCCAAATCACTAACCTGTTTAATTTCATCGTTAAATCAAGGGCAAATCTATCTTTTCAATTTATTTAATCTACTCTACTATTAAAGAAATAACTCTTTCTATAAATAGTATGCATTATAATATTTTCTTTTTAATAAAATATTTCAAAATTATATTCAACTTAATTAAATTAACAATTTCTAATCTACTGTTATAATAATAATAATAATAATAATAAACAATTTCTAATATTTCAAAATTATATTCAACTTAATTAAATTAACAATTTCTAATCTACTGTTATAATAATATTTTCTTTTTAATAAAATATTTCAAAATTATATTCAACTTAATTAAATTAACAATTTCTGATCTATAATAATAATAATAATAATAATAATAATAATACATGTGTTCAACACTTCAACTTAATTAGATTTAATATATTCTAATAATAATAATAATAATAATAATAATAATAATAATAATCTACTGTATTATTAAAGAAATAACTCTTTTCATAAATAGTATGCATTCTTATATTTTCTTTCTAATAAAATAATTCAAAATTATATTCAACGTAATTAAATTAACATTTTCTAATATACTGTTATATAATAATAATAATAATACATGTGTTCAACACTTCAACTTAATTAGATACAACATATTCTAATGTAGTAATAATAATAATAATAATAATAATAATAATAATAATAATAATAATAATATAGTGTTCCTTAATGAGTTTGAGTTTTTTTTTAAGTTCATTGTTGTTATTTTTATTTTGGTTTTATTTTAGTTTTTGGTTTTTGTTCGGTTTTTGTTTTATAAAGCTGTTTCGTTTCAATTCATTTCGGTTCGATTATGTTTTGTTCTATTTTTTTAGTTTTGTTTTTGGTGGGTTTAACTTTATTTAGTTTTTTGTGTTGGTTTTTACAGTTTTTATTTTTTTCGGTTTTAGTTTTTCAATTTCAATTCGGTGTTTGTTTAGTTTTATTGGTATTTGGTTTTATTTAGGTTTTCAGTTTTGTTTTAGTTATTTTCAATTTAACTTCGTTTCAATTTTTATTTAGTTTGTTTGGTGTTTGGTTTTAGTGCTAAAATAAAAGAATACGAAGGGTTCACAAATTAAGTGAAATGCTGACATGAATTTCAAGGACACCGATTCCCTGACAAAACCCCCAATTTCCCGAGAGTTAGATAGCTGATAGTAGTAGAAGCTCTAAGGCTGCTATTCCTGACAAGGAATAGAGTAAGGCCTTTATTGATTCTGAGTAATGAGTTAAAGAGTTTTTTTTTATAAACAACTTATCTGAAAGAAAGCATTGCAATAAACGAATTCTTTGATTTGAAAAGCTCCTTTCCCTTTCAAGTGGGTTGAATTCATTGAAGCTCTATAATTTTTTTTGGATCTTCATAACCTGTAATAATGAATTCGCATATGGTAGAAACGGTTTCAAAAGCGAAGAACACTGTATGTGTTACCATTCATTTTTCTTCTTAGTCTTCAAGTGTGTTATTTCAATTTTCATTTACGAAAATAGATCATTTTAGAATCTAGTATACTATTAAAGCAATAACTATTTTCATAAATAATAGGCATTCTTATATTGTCTTGCTAATAAATTAATTCAAAATTATATTCAACTTATTTAAATTAACATTTTCTAATAATAATAATAATAATAATATAATGTTTCCTTAATGAGTTTGAGTTTTTTTAAAGTTCATTGTTGTTATTTTTATTTTGGTTTTTTTTCGGCTTTTGGTTTTTATTCGGTTTTAGTTTTATAAAGTTGTTTCGTTTCAGTTTTGTTTCGGTTCGATTTTGTTTTGTTTTGTTTTAGTTTCGTTTTAGGTGGGTTTATGTCACACCCCGACTAGCACAATGCGGAAGCGTAAAACGGGAATGTAACAGACACCTCTGATATTAACACATTGTTTATAAAGAAACATTACAAACTAATTTACAATATATTACATTTCTTCGTTCTATCATTGTTTTACAGTCTAGGCGATACAAACAAAACTAGTTCGTTAACTATACATTCTTACTACTATCGCCTTTGCTTCTATTCACGTAGCATCAACCACACACCTCAGGCAAGTAACAGGTCACCAAATCATTCCAATTTAGGTACACCTGAAAAACAGTTTAAAACGGGTCAACTACTAGAGTTGGTGAGTTTCACGAGTTTCAAGAAATCTGTTGTGCGTACCGCAATCACATTTTGCAAATACGCAAGTATGTATGCAGGTACGTTCACAAGTATGTTTGTTTGTATGTTTATGATGTAATTATGCTAAGCTACAGTGAAGCCTTGACTGTATGTGCTGCGTGCATCCATTTCCCACGCTCCATCAACCACTGTGGCCCCTTTCCGCCCACAACATGCCCCGGTAGGTATGTCTAACACTACATAGCCTGTTTGTATAAATATGGTCATGTGCAAACGGCGCTATGTGACACGGCAACCAGGCCGATTCCATTTGGGTTTGTCAAACCAATAGTACTATTCACAAGCCACCGGCTCGAAGTTAATCACTGTGATCGTGGGGACTTTCGTGTGTTAGCACTTAGATAATTCACATCAGTACATGTTTCAGGTATGTATATGTAATCAAACATGCTTTTCACCCCAAAAATTCGTAAAACAGTTTAAAAGTGGGGTCATGAAACTCACGGTTTAGTAGATAATCAGTACTGTATCAGCTCGTGGTTTGTTCGGTCCGCTATCAGTAGTTCCTATAATCAATATTATAATAATATTAATATTTTAATATTATTATAATCTTAATACTAAACTGGGCTGTATAACTAATCTGGGTGTAGTTGGAACGCCCAGAAAGTGGCAATAGGCTTAGGTTGTGATGTTGTTCAATGTCTAATACTTAAAACCGAACTTGGCTCAGACTCCCGTTTTCCCAGCTGGGCCAAGTTGCTCGTTTACGCGTTCAGAAAATAGTTATGGGAAAATAAGCTTGAGTAAATGTATTGGTTAATAAAATGATTAAGTTATAAAGAAAGATCACATACTGGGGTCTCGGATTAGCCACGAGGCCTGTTTCCGTTTATTCAGTTTGATTTAAGAAGAAACATGCACAATCCACCCCGATTGTCCAGGTTTCTCATAGAAAAGTTCATTTTCACTTAATTAGTTCAAAAATATGATTTTTGATCACTCTTGATGTTTTGATATTCCCACAGATTCGCTAGTCGCAAACTTGCCGGTTTTTATAAAAACTGAATTTGTTTAATATTCAATTTAGCATAATTAATTAACCATTAATCATTAAATTATGAAAATTTAAAAAATTATCAATTAAAATATGTATATTTTTATAAAAATATTTCTGGAATTTATTTACTGATTTATTAATTTATAAAAATTTATTTTATCAGCTATATTTCGCCTGAAAATCCCCCGTTTACCCCAAACAATTTCCAAAAATTCCACAAAATTCCTGAATGCTCAAATCATGTCCCAAATCAACATGTATCAATTTCAGAATGTAAAAAGTCGTGCAATATTCTTTTCGGCCCAAATTCGGCTGTAAAAATTCACACGAACGCAAATAAACAAAATACCTTTAAACTTCTCCAAATGATCCCAAAATTCATATGTGATCAATATACATCAAATATGAGTTCCCAGAAAAATTTCATAATTTTTGAAATATTTTAGCTATTTTTTCCAAATAAACGTCCCAATTCGGTAATAAATTCGCCAAATATTCTCGGATGGTCGAAAAATTACCAAATTTGAACAGGGACTCACTGACATGGTCCCTGATGTCCCTTCAAAATTTAAAGTCCTAAAAATATGCACATCACAAACTTAACCTAAATAGCCCGTAAGCGAGTGTTTCGGCATTACCTTAGCGGGTTTGGCTCGTTTCCGACTTTTTAATCAAGTTTTCAGGTTCTTGTGCTTCTAAGCAGGCTAGGTACAAGTCCTATATCACAAACTAAGCAATATTTCATCAACATAACAGCCCTTAACTTAGGGTTTCGGCTAGTGCACAAAAACGAACTTTTGAACCGTAAAAACGCCGTTTCAACCATTTAATCCGTGTTTATGGCCAAAAAAACTATCAAAACAGGTTCCTTACCATGTGTATGATCAAAACATTTTTATGGAACATTTTTAGGATTTTTACACGGTTAGGAATGATTTTTAGTAACCAAGACATGTTTTTATGGTATTAAACATGTTTAAACAAGCATAAAAGCTACTAATTTAAGTCCCTTACCTTAGGGTTTGAAGGTTTTCTGGCTGGAGCAGAGTTGTATCCATAGTTTTCAAGAAAATAATGTTGAAAATATCTTGGATCTAGTTTAAATGTGAAAGAATAAAAGGGGGGGGGGGGGTGCTGATGCTTGCGATCGGACCATCATGGGCCCACCTTGGACCCATTTTGGCCCAAGTTTCTGATTTCTCAAGCCCAAATATGAAAATTCCGGTCCAAATTTAGTTCGAGTTCGGTTTTTGGCGTGAAAAACTTATCGGGTGCGTTAAACAACGCGAAAACGAGTGTTTTTCGGCTAGTTTTGTGTAAAATTATAAAAACATACTATATGTTTGTAAAAATCAAAAATATTTTCACGGATCGCTTAAAACATTTCAAATAAGTGTTTGGTAAGTCTTTTTCGGCTTAACGAATGATACAATGCTTGGTTTGTAACTATCTTTTTCATTTAAATCTATAGCGGGTAGTTAAACGAGCATATTTTCGTTTAACTTGTTTGCTATCAAACTAAGGCCATATTTCTAATGTTTTAGCTTGTATAGATCGTATATCACTTATAGATGGCCTCCCGAGATATCTGGGTCATAACCCGACCCGTTCGGTTAATCGTTCATTTGTTATGCAAAATGCGTTTATTTGCTTAATCGGAAAATACGTACTGAGGTGTACCTTGTTTTGGCTCAAATGTCACAGTTTAACTTTATTTAGTTTTTCGTTTTGGTTTTTATTTTTTTTTATTTTTTGTTTGGTTTAAGATTTACCGGTTTTAGTTTTTCAGTTTCAATTCGGTTTTTGTTTAGTTTTATTGGTATTTGGTTTTATTTAGGTTTTCAGCTTTGTTTTAGTTTTTTTTTTCAATTTAGCTTCGTTTCAATTTGTATTTAGTTTGTTTGGTGTTTGTTTTAGTGCTAAAATGAAAGAATACGAAGGGTTCACAAATTAAGTGAAAGATTCATTTGAATTTCAACTTTCAAATGGGTTGAATTCATTGAAGCTCTATAATTATTTTTTGGTTCTTCATAATTGTAATAATGAATTGCATTTGGTAGAAAATATTTCAAAAGCTAAGAACGTTGTATGTGTTACCCTTCATTTTTTTTCTTAGTCTTCAAGTGTGTTATTTCAATTTTCATTTATGAAATGGATCATTTTAGAAATGTTTCGATTTGCTTTGGCTAAGGTCGAAACACGTAATTTTTAAAGGGAATCAGTTTAGCTCTGCTCAACGAGTCAATACAAAAAGGTATTGATTCCGTTTGGGATTTAACGGGTCTTTTTAAGATCATATCGATTTGGTTCGGGTCATAACGGGTCAATTTAGAAGATATCGATTTGGTTAAGGTTAAAATGGGTCATTCTCAAAACGTAACTATTTGACTTTGGTCAAAACATGCCATTTTAAAAAGGTTTCAATTTGGTTATGTTCTTAAATACAATTTGGACGTGCTTCAGTTTATTAGGATGCAAGAGTTTTCACATGAATTGTAAAGATAGTTTTCATAGTCAGTTAGTCACTATATTTGTTAGATTGGTGTATAAATGTTTATGTCATAAACTATTTTCCCAGTCCAGGAAGAAAACTAGCCCGAATCATTCTTAGATGCTTATCGGGAATCTTTCCTGCATACTTACTTTCTGATTTGATTGCTTTCCAGACTAATATTAGTAAAGTTTGTTTGTTTTTTGTTAATATTATTTATTACATTTTATGAAGTTTATGCTTTAAAGATTTAAATTTTCTTCGTGAACATTCTACTATGTAAAGCTAGGGTAAGGATCCTAAGAGAACCATTGGCAAATTGAGAACTTTGAGAACCATTTTGGACCACTAAAAAAACCTTCTAAAAAATATTAAAAAAATTATAAAACAAACAAAACCGAAAATTTTAAAAAAGTAAAAAAACCAAAATTCTTATATTTCATTCCGGTTTCATTAAAAAAAAACCGATTTTTTTTTAATTCGTATTATACCTATACACATATGTATAATTTCATTTAATCTCTAGTTACGTAATATACACATATGTACATTATCATTTACCTTAAATTATACAAATGTGTATAGGAAAAAACATGTGTTTACATATTTTACATATATGTATAATAAAAAAACCGATTTTTTTTTCTTTTTAATTCGTATTATACCTATACACATATGTATACTTTCATTTAATCTCTAGTTATGTAATGTACACATATGTACATTATCATTTACCTTAAATTATACATATGTGTATAGGAAAAAAACATGTGTGTACATATATGTATAATTTAGCTAAACCGATAATTTTTTTTTAGAAACCGGGATGATAAATAAGAATTTTAGTTTTTTTACTTTTTTTATTTGTGTTTTTTTTTTGTTTTATGATTTTTTTTATTTTTGGGTTTTTTTGTGGTCCAAAATGGTTCTCATAGTTCTCAATTCCCAAAAAGTTCTCACATGATCCTTATCCTGTAAAGCTATTCTTTTTAAGTTTATGTATTTTAATACTTTAATATAAATTGCAATTAGAAATCATGCTGATGTTTCAAAAAATATATTAAAAATAACTTGTCGTTTGAAATTATATATGTGTTTACTTAACAACTATTTATATTTCAGCCCGTGTCGTGCACGAGTCAATATCCTAGTAATTTATTATTTAACTAACGGCTGGTTCCAAACTTCCAATTGCAATAAAAGTGCCACCACATAGCCCATATCTGTAAAAGATGGCACAACGGGATTGCAACATGTGTTTGGAGTTCTACAACAGGGCCATATTTGCAATTAACACTAAATAACACATTGTTTTTTTATAGAGTCATGGTGCGTTATGGTGGTATGCTCGTTTGCACACACCTGGAATGTTATGATGGCAACATAGATTTATGAGTATAGTGTCAAAATTGTCCTTAAGGTTTGACCTATTATGCGATTTTTTGTCCAAATAATTCTTTTTTTTTTTGTAACTGGACCATCGAGGTTTACAACTTGCTGTCGATGTCGTCCATTTTACTAACGCCGTTAATTTTAATCGTTAACTGAGGGGCATTTTTGTCTTCGTATCAATTTATTTATATTATTATATTTTTTTTAACTCACTTGCAAGTCCAACCACCACCACCACGGGGCAAGGCCACCCACGAGGCCGCTACCACAACCATAACCACTGACAATGTAACATCTAGGAAAAACCCATATTTATTTTGGTCTAAAGGTGTCAACTTTGAAAGTTGAAGGATAAAAATAATCTCAAAGACAAGCAATGGGAAAAATGAGATAAGAAAAATAAAACACAAGAAAATCATCCCACATTGAAGAGTGAAAAGAAGTGGAAGCTCTTTATAAGGAAGCAGTTTCCATAGAAATGTTTTAATGTGGCTAACCACTCTCCATGTTCCTAGCGGAGGGTACGAAGCACCCAACGTGCATGCTCACGGACGCGGACTCGGACACGGACTCGGGCGATGGACGTAATATGGCGTTTTGATGGCGCACTTTGCACTTCGCACGCTCGCATCGCCAAGGGCCGCTTTAGTATTTTTGGATAGTACAAGGACTGAAAATGAAAATCTGAGACTTGCATCTTCGCGCGCCGTGAAGGATCAGGCATCAACATCTTCGCGCTACGCGAAAGACAAAATAGTTATAACCGACTTGGAGCACCTTCGCGCATCACGAAGAAGCAAGACCAGGATTTTTCGTGTAACGATTCCGGCAAATTCAGGTATACCCTAGCCGGAATATACTATTTACGTGTTATTTAATATTGATTATATGAGTTATAGCACGTTTATACGAATATATATGGTTCACAGTATGAATCATACTCAATTATATAGTGAATCATATTGGAATTACAATTAACCAATGAACGATTATTGAAACCCGAACGAATCGGGAATTACATTATAGACGAAGTATATAATGTTTAGTGATATTTACGAAGTATTAATGCTTCGGGATAAGTAAATTATAGCACAGAAAAAGGATTTCGATTTAATGGTACGTCGGTACGCTAAACGAAACCTTTAACACCAAACCAAGCAAGAGACGATCAATCAAGCCGAAAAAGATGCGTAATTATTAATAATATGATGTTTTAATGTCATGGGTTAAGTTTTTAAAGTTTTTAAATCAGTTTTATGTAAATTTTATTTTAACCCGGAAAACGACCATTTTATGCTCGTTTTAAGCCGAATTACGAGTTTAAACGAGAAACGAACTGAACCAGACTATCCACAACATTATCCGGATTGTGTAATCCAAATGTGTGGCTAATATTGAACTTGTGGGGCCCCCCCCCACACCACCCTTGGCCGGCCATGGTTATACACCCACACAATCCATTTTTCTTTTTTTTACTACACAAAAACTCTCTCAAACTCTCTCAAATCTCTAACACTTTCAAGTTTTCTTCCAAGATCATCATATTTTAACCAAGATTTTGAAGGTATAAGCATGTTACAATACATAATCTTTGGTGTTAATTACTTAGTTTTGAGTTGTTTTTGCAAGAACAAAAGGTTCCAAGTGAAATATGGGTGAAAACCCGAGATGGAACCGGTTCTCGTATGATCAAGGGATGTATACAAGTTATACAAAGGATCTTGATCCAAGTAATGAGTTAAAAGTGTTTAGAATAAAATTTTACGGTTAAAATCTTGTTAAAATGGATTTCCAAGTGAAAGATGGGTGAAAACCCGAGATGAAACCGACTCTTGCATGATCAAGAGATGTATACATGTTATACAAGGGATCTTGGTCCAAGAAATGAGTAAAAAGAGTCGAGAACGGATTTTTTCGGTTAAAACCTTTGTTTTTACATAAAAACCGACACTATGAAAGAAATGGTTTGATTGTTGGTATAGTTTGCTTGGTATAGTGTTATTGTGCTTGTAAGTGTTGTATCTAGCGGCTAGCAAAGGCTAGAAACCGAGATCCTTGCGATCTAAAGCTAGAAAACACAAGATAGTTCGGTTTTCGTGTGTATATGAGATTTGGACAGATTTTCGTGTGCTTAGAGTCGGGTCACGAAATTTCACAGAGATGATCTACACATGAAAATATGAGATCTGTGAATTTTTGGTAATTTTTGGATAAAAGATGAATATTTGGTGAATTTAATGCTCGGTTTTGGCCAAAAATAGTGAAAAATAGCTAAACATGATGAAAAATTCTGGAAAATTTAAGATAAGCTTTTTATAACATATAAAAGTCACCCACAAAATTTGAGCTCAGTTGGAAAAGTCTAAGTAGGCTTTTCGGTGAAACAAGTTCTAGGGCTTTCTAGCTCGGTTTTGAGTGAAAATGGCTTGAAAAATGAGTTTTAAATTCTGGGAAAATTCCAGGGAGTTATGAGGATGGCAAGGATCATCCCAGAAAAATTTGGGATTTTTCTAAAGTGTTTTGGTATTTTTGACATATTTAGTGTATTAAAAAGGTTTAAAAATAGATAAATAAATATAAATATAGGAAAATAAATCTGGAAAATTTTGTAAAATTTTCTTTCTGTCAAAATAAGTTTTGTACAAAATTTCAAGACCCGAGACTAAACGGGTAATTATTTGTGCTAAAATGAACATAAAAACAAATATTTAAAGCTTAAAACGTGGTAAACCGGCAAAACTCGCATAAGCGAGCTAACTGGTATATAAAAACCTAAAAATGGACTATTTTCATAAATCTAAGTAAATTAAGTAAAAATAAATCATCCGAAAATAATTCGGATGATTGGGTAATTTTACCCGATTTTACTGTTTCCGGCACCTAAATGACGGAAACGGGCCCCGCGGCCAAACGGGGTGTCAAACCGAGCTCTAATTTCATCACTTTAACTAAAATAGCATCCAAACACCATTTTTGGGTAGGGTGTGGCCCAAACTCATTTTTGAAACTTAAAAACGGATAACCGTGCTAGGCACGCGAATCAAAGAAAACATAAAAATGATAATTTAGACTGTCAAACTCTAAGCAATGTCACAATCTGAGTCCTTAGAAGTGTCACGGGGTTAACATTGTCCCCGAATCGAGTACAGTACTGGGTTAACAATGTTCCCAGATGTACTGATTGATACGTATTTAAGTTATGGGAATTATATAGTAACGACTAGATATTATATTACAGATCCAGGCACGTAGCTGTTCCTTATATTACCCACCGACTCACAAAAAGGTGAGTTTTCACGAGCCCCTTTTAATGAATTGTTTTAATTATATTTTCCCGGGGCGGAAAACATGTCTTATTTAAAGTATTTAAGTACATACCGATCGTATGGAAATACTTGTACATTTATATATATATGGTCTGATGCACAGAATATATAAAATGTTTATCATGTGTTATTGTTCTGGGGTAACATAGTTCCCAGGGGTTATTATTGTTCTGGGGTAACATAGTTCCCATGGGTTATTATTGTTCTGGGGTAACATAGTTCCCAGGGGTTGTTATTGTTCTGGGGTAACATAGTTCCCAGGGGTTGTTATTGTTCTGGGGTAACATAGTTCCCAGGGGTTGTTATTGTTCTGGGGTAACATAGTTCCCAGGGGTATTTATTGTTCTGGGGTAACATAGTTCCCAGGGGTTATTATTGTTCTGGGGTAACATAGTTCCCAGAAAGTTAATGGAAATGTTCTGGGGTAACATAGTTCCCAGCATGATTATATTGTTAATAAATGATTATTAAAATGATTTGTCAGTGTTTATTTAAATTAGTGAAACTCACCAACTATTTGTAGTTGACCCGTTTTCTTGACATGTTTTCTAGGTATGCCCAAGTTGGAATGATTGATATGTGCTTAACTATCTGTGCTACCTGTTGGAAGCTTGCTGCTCTATGTTTTGTAATGAATTTATTAATGTCTTATCGGTAAAATATGCGTGTAACACCTAGACAGTAATGAAACTCGCAACAATGTAATATGTTATAAATTAATGTAGTGGTATTTTCCTTATAAGCAATGCTGTTGATATCAGATGTGTCTGTGGCATCCCGTGTACGTTTCCGCTGCGGTTACGGGGTGTTACAGAACTTGGTATCAGAGCCATTGGTTATAAAGAATTAGGATGTCTGAAAGAGATACCTAAAATATAACCAGTAGCTCAAGTATTATAGGATCTGAATATCAACTAATAATATATTGTTTCGAGATCGGGATGAACTTGGATGGACAAGTGGGTTATTATGGTCCGGAACATAATAACAGACTTGTCTGCACGAGGGAATTCAGGGGAAGTCACGGGAAATTTAAATAGGTAAAATTGGCAACATATGTGTAAGTATATGATAATATTATTATGTGGTAAAATTGTATAAGTAAGTGCATGTTAATTTGATTTTGAATTACACTATGAAAAGGGACTATATGTTTGTTAACTTGTGTGCAGGTAAAAATGGCAAGAACACCTAGTGTGTCGACGGAAGAGGACCCGGAAGAGGTCAGTTCCGGGGCCTCTGGAAGCCCAAGTGTAGCACCCAGCTCCGAGCCTTCGGAGGCTAGTCATAGTACTTCTAGACAGACCACCCCAGCTAGGAGTGCTAGTTTACCCTCCCCTGCTAGGGTTACCAGGTCTCCTACCCCGCCCGCACCACAGACCGCCCCGATTCCCCCCAGACACGGTCCCCGCCTCACGGCGCGGATCAGTGCCCCGTATGTTCCGCCCACTGTTACCCCACCCAGATCCACTTACCATAGGGGCGAGTCCTCCCGCCCCCAGCCCGAGCCTGCGACCCTACCTGTGTGGGGTCTTCCGAGGCAGGAACGGGACTTGGCGGCTTGGCTACGTGTTCTCACCGAACAGGTGAACGAGCACTCTGCCGCCCTGGTTGTGGGGGTACAGAGGCGGGCGTACCTCGGGGACAGCATACAGGACCACCAGTATGCTATTAACCAGTTAAAGAGGGAGTGCTCATACTCCCACTGGTTGATCGGCCAGATGGAAACCCGAATCCGGGTCATGGTGGCGGTGTTGGTGGTGCTGGTGGCGGTGTTGGTGGGGTTGGTTTACCACCATGTGTAGATGTGTTAGATGGTAGAATCTTGAACCGCTTTTTGATACTCCATGTGAGAAGTTAGTGGTGATGCTAACATGGAGTGAATCTTGTTTAGTTATGATACAACCACTGGCCCATAGGGGGTCTCTTTTAGGGCATATCATTATCGATACTTTTGGGTATCATTCAAGCACTGACCCATTGCGGGTTATGTCGAGATGATACCGACATAGGGCCCTTGTAATAAAACTTAGTTATGTAATGTTGACTGGAAAGTATGTAAACTGATGTTTGTGTAATATGTATCCATATTTACTAATGAATGAAATATGTATTGTGTGTTATGATTTGAAATGGTATTGATTATATGTATTTCTTTGATGATTATGTAGAATGGCACCGAAACGATCAACGAAAATATCGGAAGTAGATGTGAGCCGTTTGATTGCTCAACAGTTGGAGGCGGCGATACCGGATATAGTATCGCGCATCGCCGCCAGTATTAATAACTCGACCAATCCAACCCCTCCGAGCAATCAAACGCCCATAAATAATGACGGGGAACAAAATGCTAATCCTCCAAGGAATGATAACACTATTCCGAGTAATGACGCACCGCCTAGGGTGGTCGTTACTGACAGCAATGGCCCTATACCTACGGTAGAGACAAACCGTACGGAACCAATTCGTGCATCCAGGGGATGTTCGATCAAGGATTTCATGTTGTGCAAGCCATTGGAGTTTAGCGGGTCTGAAGGACCGAATGGGTTAGTTAAATGGATAGAGAAAATAGAATCAGTGGTGAATATTAGCAACTGTCCCGAGGATTGTATCGTTAAGTACGCCACCTGTACATTCACCGACCATGCCTTGACATGGTGGAACACCATAGTACAGACTCGAGTTCAGGTGGCGACAAACCACATGACCTGGACGGAGCTTAAGGCTCTTGTGTTGGAACATTTCTGTCCAAAGAATGAATTGCAGAAACTGGAAAATGAGTTGTGGAATCTGGAGATGAAGGGGGCGGACCACTTGGGTTATACCAATCGGTTCAATGAACTGTCACGATTAGTACCGTGGTTGGTCACCCCGGAGACGAAGAGGGTGGAACGTTATATTTGGGGACTTACTCCAGTAGTGAGGAGTATAGTCAACGCGGGGGGACACCGGACGTATGAAAGTGCAGTGACACAGGCTGGCATAGTCACGTATGATTTCTTGCGGAGCGGATCACTAAAGGTGACAGGAGAATCCGCTGGGGGAAAACGGGGTGCGCATGATCATAGAGTCCAAGAAAAGCAGCAAAGCAAACGAGCTAGGCCCGCTGCCCAGAGCTATGCCATGACTAGTTCGGGCGGAAGGCAAGAACCGCAGAAGGGAACGTTTCCTAGGTGCGGGAAAAGTGGTTACCACCATAATGGCGTGTGCAAGGAGGTGGTGTGCCACCGGTGTGGCAGGGTTGGACACTACGCACCAAATTGTAAGACAAATCTGAACAACCTGAACCGACAACCACAACCTATTCGGGCGCAACCATTTAGAACTCAACCAGCCCGACAGCAGAACCCGCAAGGAAACCAGATGGTGACCACTAGCCGTGCTTGCTACGAATGCGGCAGCACGGATCACTTCAAAAGGAACTGCCCGAAACTGAATCAGGGAGGAAACGGGAGACAAGTCGCGGGTCAGCCATCGTCGTCCAATCCAGCGAGAGGCCGAGCATTTGTGATGGGAGCGAACGAGGCGCGCCAGGACCCCAGCGTAGTGACATGTACCTTCCTCGTCTCTGATCATTACGCTTCTGTATTATTTGATACAGGCGCCGATAGAAGTTTTGTCTCCGTTAGATTCCTTTCGATAGCAAACCTTCCTATTGGTGAAACCATAGAACCTTACACCGTAGAAGTCGCTAACGGTAAAACCATGATAGTTAATCGGATAGTTCGGAATTGCCCTTTTATTCTGAACGAACAATCCTTCCTGATCGACTTGTTACCGGTAGAATTGGGTAGTTTTGACGTGATAGTGGGAATGGATTGGTTGGCACGTAATAGGTAGAAATAAACTGTGAAAAGAAAACCGTCAAGATCCGGGTGTCGGATGACGAGGAGGTATTAGTGCAGGGAGAAAAATCCGGCACCATGATACCATTTATATCCCACCTCAAGGTGTTGAAATATATACGTCAGGGATGTGTGGCGTATCTAGCGAGCCTGACGGCCGCTGATTCTGAGGAAAAACGGGTGGACGATATTCCCGTGGTACGCGAATTTCCACAAGTTTTTCCAGAGGAACTTCCTGGATTACCGCCAACCCGACAGGTCGAATTCAGAATCGATCTGTTACCACAAGCTGGCCCTGTTGCTAAGGCCCCTTACAGACTTGCACCGTCCGAGATGCAAGAATTATCCAACCAGTTGCAGGAATTGTTGGATAAGGGATTTATTCGTCCCAGCTATTCCCCGTGGGGTGCACCTGTACTATTTGTGAAAAAGAAGGACGGAAGCCTTCGAATGTGCATTGACTACAGGGAATTGAATAAGTTAACCATCAAAAATAGGTATCCTCTTCCCCGGATCGATGATTTGTTCGATCAACTACAAGGTGCGAGCTATTTCTCAAAGATTGATCTTAGATCGGGATACCACCAAGTTAAAATTCAGGAGGAGGATATCCCAAAAACCGCGTTTCGGACTCGCTACGGCCACTATGAATTTCTAGTTATGCCTTTTGGGCTAACAAATGCGCCAGCGGTGTTCATGGATCTCATGAACCGAGTCTGTAAACCCTATCTCGACAAATTCGTTATTGTATTTATTGACGATATTTTGATATACTCGAAGAGTAAAGAAGAGCACGAGCAACACTTAAAGTTAGTTTTAGAGCTCCTGGATCAGGAGAAGTTATATGCAAAATTCTCCAAGTGTAACTTCTGGTTACAAGAGGTGCAATTCCTCGGTCATGTTATAAACCACCAAGGAATACACGTTGATCCGAGTAAGGTTGAAGCTATTAAGAATTGGCAAGCGCCTAAATCTCCAAAGGAAATCCGCCAATTCTTAGGCTTAGCTGGGTACTATCGTCGATTTATTGAGAATTTTTCCAGCATTGCCCAACCTTTAACCCTGCTGACTCAAAACGATCGGAAGTATGAATGGGGTGAAGAGCAGGAAACGGCGTTTCAAACGCTAAAACAAAGATTGTGCCAAGCGCCAATCTTAAGTCTCCCCGACGGAGACGATGGATTTGTTGTATATTGTGACGCATCCCGTAAAGGGTTAGGATGCGTGTTAATGCAAAATAAAAAGGTCATAGCCTATGCGTCTCGACAGTTAAAAGTTCATGAGAAAAACTACACTACTCATGACTTGGAACTGGGAGCAGTCATCTTTGCACTTAAAATCTGGAGACACTATCTCTACGGTACAAAGTGCACCATATTCACTGATCATAAAAGTTTGCAACACATATTCGATCAGAAAGAACTGAATATGAGGCAACGAAGATGGGTCGAGTTGCTGAGTGACTATGACTGTGACATACGGTATCACCCTGGCAAGGCTAACGTTGTAGCCGATGCCTTGAGTAGAAAGGATCGAGTCAAGCCACTACGCGTGCGAGCGTTGGGGATGATAGTCCAGTCGAGCCTTTCGGATTTGATTCGAGTCGCTCAACGCGAGGCGTTGAAAGAGGGCCAATTGGATAAAGAAGGACTTTACGGGAATGAGAAGAATTTCGAACAGCGTGTGGACGAAATTCTCTATTTCAAAAATCGGATTTGGATCCCGACCCTCCATGACCTTCGTGATTTGATCATGGATGAAGCACATAAATCGAAATATTCCATACATCCGGGATCAGATAAAATGTACAAGGATGTGAAAGAATTTTACTGGTGGCCGGGTATGAAAAAGGATATAGCCACCTACGTCGGCAAGTGTACGACGTGTGCGAGGGTTAAGGCGGAACACCAGAAACCCTCGGGGATGTTACAACAACCGGAGATTCCCGAATGGAAATGGGAGCAAATCACTATGGATTTCGTGACACACCTCCCTAAGACATCCCGGGGAAATGATGCGATTTGGGTAATCGTGGATCGATTAACCAAATCGGCACATTTTATTCCGATTAGGAATACTTTTAACACTGAGAGACTTGCGCAGATTTATATAAATGAAATAGTGTTTCGTCATGGCATCCCCATCTCGATCATCTCCGATAGGGATAGCCATTTCACCTCCAAACTTTGGCAAGCTGTTCAAGAAGCATTGGGAACACGTATTGACCTAAGCACGGCTTACCACCCTCAGACCGATGGTCAGTCTGAGAGGACCATTCAAACTTTGGAGGATTTGCTTCGTGCTTGCGTACTGGACTTTAAGGGAAATTGGGAGCAACATCTCCCACTCGTTGAATTTTCCTATAATAACAGTTATCACAGCAGTATAAAGGCAGCACCTTATGAAGCATTGTATGGGCGGAAGTGCCGATCACCACTTTGCTGGTCTGAAGTGGGTGACTCGCAGGTCATTAGATCGGATCTGGTCCAGGAGACGACCAGCAAGATTCTTGAAATTAAGAACAACTTGAAAGCCGCGCGGGATCGACAGAAGAGTTATGCCGATACCCGTCGAAAACCGTTGTCATTTGAAAAGGGTGAAAAGGTATATTTGAAAGTATCACCCTGGAAAGGAGTGGTCAGATTTGGAAAGGCGGGGAAGTTGGCCCCTAGATATATTGGGCCATTCATTATTACTGCTAAAATCGGTCCGGTAGCATACCGATTAGAACTGCCTGACGAACTGAGTGCAGTTCATAACGTGTTTCATGTGTCAAATTTGAAAAGATGTCTGGCGGATGAGACATCGGTGTTACCCTTAGAGGGTGTTCAAATAAGTGATAGGCTCAACTTCGTAGAGGAGCCCATCGAAATAGTGGACGGTAAAATCAAGCAACTTAGACACAATAAGATCTCGTTGGTCAAAGTTAGATGGAATTCGCAACGAGGCCCAGAATTTACTTGGGAACGAAAGGACGAATTTCGGAAGAAATACCCCCACCTATTTCCTCAAAAGGAAGTAGTTGACGCGTAAAATTTCGAGGACGAAATTTTTATAACGGGGGGAGAATGTAACGATTCCGGCAAATTCAGGTATACCCTAGCCGGAATATACTATTTACGTGTTATTTAATATTGATTATATGAGTTATAGCACGTTTATACGAATATATATGGTTCACAGTATGAATCATACTCAGTTATATAGTGAATCATATTGGAATTACAATTAACCAATGAACGATTATTGAAACCCGAACGAATCGGGAATTACATTATAGACGAAGTATATAATGTTTAGTGATATTTACGAAGTATTAATGCTTCGGGATAAGTAAATTATAGCACAGAAAAAGGATTTCGATTTAATGGTACGTCGGTACGCTAAACGAAACCTTTAACACCAAACCAAGCAAGAGACGATCAATCAAGCCGAAAAAGATGCGTAATTATTAATAATATGATGTTTTAATGTCATGGGTTAAGTTTTTAAAGTTTTTAAATCAGTTTTATGTAAATTTTATTTTAACCCGGAAAACGACCATTTTATGCTCGTTTTAAGCCGAATTACGAGTTTAAACGAGAAACGAACTGAACCAGACTATCCACAACATTATCCGGATTGTGTAATCCAAATGTGTGGCTAATATTGAACTTGTGGGCCCCCCCCACACCACCCTTGGCCGGCCATGGTTATACACCCACACAATCCATTTTTCTTTTTTTTACTACACAAAAACTCTCTCAAACTCTCTCAAATCTCTAACACTTTCAAGTTTTCTTCCAAGATCATCATATTTTAACCAAGATTTTGAAGGTATAAGCATGTTACAATACATAATCTTTGGTGTTAATTACTTAGTTTTGAGTTGTTTTTGCAAGAACAAAAGGTTCCAAGTGAAATATGGGTGAAAACCCGAGATGGAACCGGTTCTCGTATGATCAAGGGATGTATACAAGTTATACAAAGGATCTTGATCCAAGTAATGAGTTAAAAGTGTTTAGAATAAAATTTTACGGTTAAAATCTTGTTAAAATGGATTTCCAAGTGAAAGATGGGTGAAAACCCGAGATGAAACCGACTCTTGCATGATCAAGAGATGTATACATGTTATACAAGGGATCTTGGTCCAAGAAATGAGTAAAAAGAGTCGAGAACGGATTTTTTCGGTTAAAACCTTTGTTTTTACATAAAAACCGACACTATGAAAGAAATGGTTTGATTGTTGGTATAGTTTGCTTGGTATAGTGTTATTGTGCTTGTAAGTGTTGTATCTAGCGGCTAGCAAAGGCTAGAAACCGAGATCCTTGCGATCTAAAGCTAGAAAACACAAGATAGTTCGGTTTTCGTGTGTATATGAGATTTGGACAGATTTTCGTGTGCTTAGAGTCGGGTCACGAAATTTCACAGAGATGATCTACACATGAAAATATGAGATCTGTGAATTTTTGGTAATTTTTGGATAAAAGATGAATATTTGGTGAATTTAATGCTCGGTTTTGGCCAAAAATAGTGAAAAATAGCTAAACATGATGAAAAATTCTGGAAAATTTAAGATAAGCTTTTTATAACATATAAAAGTCACCCACAAAATTTGAGCTCAGTTGGAAAAGTCTAAGTAGGCTTTTCGGTGAAACGAGTTCTAGGGCTTTCTAGCTCGGTTTTGAGTGAAAATGGCTTGAAAAATGAGTTTTAAATTCTGGGAAAATTCCAGGGAGTTATGAGGATGGCAAGGATCATCCCAGAAAAATTTGGGATTTTTCTAAAGTGTTTTGGTATTTTTGACATATTTAGTGTATTAAAAAGGTTTAAAAATAGATAAATAAATATAAATATTGGAAAATAAATCTGGAAAATTTTGTAAAATTATCTTTCTGTCAAAATAAGTTTTGTGCAAAATTTCAAGACCCGAGACTAAACGGGTAATTATTTGTGCTAAAATGAACATAAAAACAAATATTTAAAGCTTAAAACGTGTAAACCGGCAAAACTCGCATAAGCGAGCTGACTGGTATATAAAAACCTAGAAATGGAATATTTTCATAAATCTAAGTAAATTAAGTAAAAATAAATCATCCGAAAATAATTCGGATGATTTGTGTAATTTTACCCGATTTTACTGTCTCCGGCACATAAATGACGGAAACGGGCCCCGCGGCCAAACGGGGTGTCAAACCGAGCTCTAATTTCATCACTTTAACTAAAATAGCATCCAAACACCATTTTTGGGTCGGGTGTGGCCCAAACTCATTTTTGAAACTTAAAAACGGATAACCGTGCTAGGCACGCGAATCAAAGAAAACATAAAAATGATAATTTAGACTGTCAAACTCTAAGCAATGTAACAATCTGAGTCCTTAGAAGTGTCACGGGGTTAACATTGTCCCCGAATCGAGTACAGTACTGGGTTAACAATGTTCCCAGATGTACCGATTGATACGTATTTAAGTTATGGGAATTATATAGTAACGACTAGATATTATATTACAGATCCAAGCACGTAGCTGTTCCTTATATTACCCACCGACTCACAAAAAGGTGAGTTTTCACGAGCCCCTTTTAATGAATTGTTTTAATTATATTTTCCCGGGGCGGAAAACATGTCTTATTTAAAGTATTTAAGTACATACCGATCGTATGGAAATACTTGTACATTTATATATATATGGTCTGATGCACAGAATATATAAAATGTTTATCATGTGTTATTGTTCTGGGGTAACATAGTTCCCAGGGGTTATTATTGTTCTGGGGTAACATAGTTCCCAGGGGTTGTTATTGTTCTGGGGTAACATAGTTCCCAGGGGTTGTTATTGTTCTGGGGTAACATAGTTCCCAGGGGTTGTTATTGTTCTGGGGTAACATAGTTCCCAGGGGTATTTATTGTTCTGGGGTAACATAGTTCCCAGGGGTATTTATTGTTCTGGGGTAACATAGTTCCCAGGGGTTATTATTGTTCTGGGGTAACATAGTTCCCAGAAAGTTAATGGAAATGTTCTGGGGTAACATAGTTCCCAGCATGATTATATTGTTAATAAATGATTATTAAAATGATTTGTCAGTGTTTATTTAAATTAGTGAAACTCACCAACTATTCGTAGTTGACCCGTTTTCTTGACATGTTTTCTAGGTATGCCCAAGTTGGAATGATTGATATGTGCTTAACTATCTGTGCTACCTGTTGGAAGCTTGCTGCTCTATGTTTTGTAATGAATTTATTAATGTCTTATCGGTAAAATATGTGTGTAACACCTAGACAGTAATGAAACTCGCAACAATGTAATATGTTATAAATTAATGTAGTGGTATTTTCCTTATAAGCAATGCTGTTGATATCAGATGTGTCTGTGGCATCCCGTGTACGTTTCCGCTGCGGTTACGGGGTGTTACATTTCGCGCTATGCGAAGTTGCACTTTTGCATGTGTGACACGTGGGGACACGTGGCAGCACCTGGTGACACGTGGCAACCCTACTGATGACTCAGCAAACCTAGAGTACCTTCACGCGTCGCGAACCGACATGGCTTGCATCTTCGCAATACCCGAAGTTGCAACATTTCAACTATAAATAGAGAGGTGTTCGACACATTCCATCTCACACCAAACACACTTTTACACACACTAGTCTCGGTTTGCGTGCTGGCCTCGTGGAACATGCCTAGCTCCGAAGCTCTGACGGTTTATGCGCTAGTACGCGATATAGATTAGAAGTGCCGCTCGATCAGTCATAGGAATATAACTCCAAATACCCGAGAAAGGTAGGGATTCTGATTAAATTATTATTTTATTATTATTATAATAGCTTAGACCATAGTCAGGGGTATAGTCCAAACCTTGATCACTGCTAAGTATAATATAACTTTTTATAAGCAAAGGTTATAGTTAATTATTGTTTCTTCATGATTAAGAAAAGTAATCATTAACATGCAAAGGGTATAGTTAAAATATTATTTCTTAATAATTAAGAAATATACTATTCAATCACACAGGTTATAGTTAAAGTAATGTTTCTTCTTGAAGAAAAAACCTGGTATAAATGTTTCTTCCTAAAGAAGAAACCTGAGATATAATTAATTATTAAACAAAGGGACTAAATGTCCAAATGTTTTATACATAAAAAAATAAATTGTCAAGGTTACAGCTATGTAAAACAGACTACGGGGTATGAAGCTAGATCGTAGATCTAGATATTTATACACATGTTATTCTCGTACTATAGGTACGAGATAACAGTCAATCAAATCAAAAAGCTGAAAACAGAAACATGAATCAGTAACAGAAACTGATTTACAGACAAGGATCAGTAACCGAAACTGATCAATATACAGGAATCAGTGTCAGAAACTGATTACAATCATAAAAGGTGAATACGCCCTAAACTTTTACAACTCTTTTAGAGTCTGAACCGTTTACATAGGCTTTACGAATCCTTAAAACTTTGTGTTGCAATAATAAGAAACGGGCATACTCAGATTAAGAGTATACATGTGTATGGATCCATACATACATGGTGACTCGGAGTTCCCAGAGGCCATGCATATCATCAAACATGCCGCTGGACGTCTACAGGATTGTTCAGAGAAATGATATTGTGTATATGATTAATTGTACATGTACTTAGGGTAATTTTAACCCAATTGAGTTAGGTGCCTAATGAGTATTGTCACAAAGGTATTATTATTGATATTCACAATGGTATTTGAGTCAGCATCATTCACAGGCTGTGTGCTGACGTATTTTTCCCCTATATTTCAGGGAAACTGTAAAGAATAGAACTGACAGGCAAGACAGATAGAAGATTGGAGACATAGTCATTAGAGGTGATCTGATGGCTCAGATATTTATTTAAATATTGTAAAGAATCTTATTTTGAAATGACAGGTATTTGGATTATTAAAACAGGAATTAAATTTCCGAGTTTTCAATATAATAATATTTTATCTGAAAAGACTTCCGCTGATATTTTATACAATATTCAAACGGGTATTGTAACCCGACATTTTATAAATGAATATGAAAATTTTAATGGACTTCCGCTAAAAATCCGCAACTCTGATATATTTTCAAAAACAGGTACCAACCCGGGACGTCGCACCCAGGCCCTGAGTCGGGGTGTGACTGTATTAGAGACATCGATCTTAGCGAATTAGGTATACTTTATACCTAGGCTTTGATCATAAATAGGTTATGCTGAAAACATTGGTATTCAAATGAAGAATATCAACTGATATAATTACTGAATGATTAAATATGATACGGATAGGATTTAATCCTATTATACAAATATTGGTTTAAACAAAATAGGTACTTAACTGGAAGTATCTAAAATACAATCACTGAATAAATAAAACTGTTACGGAAGATAGGAACACAAATTCTATACCCAATCTAACATCGTACAGATGTCTGACCGTCAATCCAGCCAAGGATCATTTCGACCTCCGTCAGCTAAAGGAAAAGGGTGTATAGGGACTGCCTTACTCCCAATCCCTATATCTAGTAGTGAAGACTCACATCAGACCTCAATGGAGGAAAATTTGGATTTTTTCGATTCCAACATCCCACTGGCCCATATCATTCGAAGACAAGATGTGCAGGGAACAAGATCAAGTGGATCCCATAAATCAATAAAGTCAAAAGGAAAAGAAGTAATGATTGATCAGGACGAAAATACTCAGGGTCAGGAATATTTTAGTTATCCAATAAATCAAGATCCTTACTTTTCCCATCCTCAAAATAAACGCCAGAGCACAGATTATGAAGGAATGTACACCAGAGATGATTCAACATGTTATGAAGTCGATGTTACAAGAATAGCCGAAGCAATGCTCAACGAAATGGAAATGGAAGAAGAGAAGGAGGAGGAAAAAGAAAAAGGAAAAAAAAGGAAACAACTGGAAATACCAAAAAGGACAGTAAGATCAAGAAATTGATTGTCCGTTGGAAGAAATAGATAATAAGAATTGTAGTAGTTGTAACAAGTGAAGCTACAATAATGTTATGCACTTTTGTAACTACAATAATATAAATAAAAGATATGTTTTGAATTCCCCGAATGTTGAACTTATCTTTAAAATTTTATTGTAGTATGTCAAGACAAGAAAGTGCACACTCGCAGAACAATCCTTCTAATAAAGTTGGAAGCGGAGAGAATGTTGACAATGAAAACAAGGAACTTCCAGCCCAATATAAAGATGAAATCCAGAAAATGATACAAGAAGCTATCAAAGATAATTCTACAAAAAAAAGCCAATCAAACAAGAAAAGTCAAAGTAAATCTGTCCATTCAAAAGAAGAAGAAGCTTATGATAGCTCTGCATCTGGCAACAATTCAAGGGAAAAACCTCGAAAGAAGTAAAGATTCAAGCAGGATGCAATTTTAAAAATTTCCAAGCTTACAAGCCTAAGGAATTTTATGGAGATAAGGACGCTATAGCCTCTTTAAGACGGCTAGAAGAACAAGAAGCAATTGTCTACATTAGCAAGTGTACAAATGAAGAAGCTATCCAATATTTTTCTCAAATGTTCAAGGGAGAAGCTCTTGAATGGTGGAATACTCTAATTTGGAATAAGGGACGAGAAACGATGTAAAATCTAAGCTGGGAAAAATTCAAAGATCTCGTTATAAAGAAATATTGTCCACTCCACAAGATGGATCAGATTCAAACTCAGTTATGGAATCACAAGGTTGTTGGTACAAATATAAGGGAATATAATACAAAATTCCTTGAATATTGCCGATTGGTTCCACATCTGGTTACTCCGGAATATAATAAAATAACACGGTACATATATGGATTACCAAGAGAGATAAGAGACTTGGTAAGAGCTAATATGCCACAAACAATTGACTCGGCCATGGAAGTAGTCGGATACCTGATCAACAGTATGATACGAAACTTAGAAGAGGAAGAAAAGAAAGAAGAAAAAGAAATCAAGAAACTGAAAGATTCTGAGAAGATAGAAAAAGAAATCAAGATAGGAACACAAATTCTATACCTAAAGCCCAACATGTTAGGGCGAGTGCCTTATTTAGTGGAATCGTCAAGAGTTTAGAAGTGAAGTTTGATCTATCCCCTCGCCAAAAGGCGGTGTTTGAATGCCTTCGGGCTCCTCGGGCTCAGGATTTTCTAACGGCTATCCCCATTGAAGGATTAGGCCAACGTATGTCGGGTTTGGAGTATCGGGCTATCCTTAAGTACCGGTTAATGATCCCTATGTTCCCGACGGATGAACCTTGCCCAATTTGTCGCAAGGTCTGTTTGGATTCTTTTGGTGACCATGCGGTGCATTGCAAAGAATTGCCTGGCTTTAAATACAGACATGATCTGGTTAGGGATGTTCTGTGTGATGTTCTTAAACGGGCAGGGATTTCTGCTAAAAAGGAGGCCCCTGTTAACTTTCTCACGGATCCTATTGAAGGGAGGTCTACTTTACGACCAGCTGATATTCTTGTGTTCGGGTGGGCAGGGGGGAAACACGCCTGTGTGGATCTTACAGGAGTGTCTCCTCTTGTTGGGCTCAGGGATCGTGGGTTTGTTGTGGGTCAGGTTGCGTTGAAGGCTGAATCGGGCAAAGTTGTTAAACACGAGAAAGCTTGTTTAGATAATCAACATGTCTTTCTACCATTTGCCTTTGATACATTTGGTTTTCTGGCTCCAGAGGCTGTGAAATTTTTGAGTAGGGTTCAGCGCGTCATACACGGAACCTCTTCAGCTTCTAGGTCTCAAAGCTTCGTTTTTAGCAGGATTGGCTTTGCTGTTCAAAAGGGGGTTGCGGCGCAGCTTGTTGCCCGTTTGCCTGCCACTTTATTGTAATCGTTTTATAGTAAATTATATAAAACTTCGAGAAAAAGAAATTAATACTTCAAAATCTACTTGTAAAACTTGTGAAAGAAAACATTCTGGAAAATGTCGACTAGAATGCATAGATAAGTGTGCATACTGCAATAGAGAAGGACATACAATGCAAGAATGTAGGAAGAAACTAGGAATATGTTTTATATGTGGAGAAACGGGACACTTCAAAACAAATTGCCCAAAAAGAAAAGTCAATCAAGACTGACACTAATGTCAGAAGAAAATTAGAAATGCTTGACAATAATAAAGGAGAAAAGCAAACAAGATAACATCAAAGGAATGTCAGATAAATTAGTTAACTTTTGTACATTAGTTGTAACTCGTGTTGAAACGAGAAATTTTGTAAACCGAGAAAGGGTTTTTAATTCCCTAAGTTATAAATAAAATATTAGCATATAGATCTTGTCAATACAAAAAAAAAACTCACATTCAGTATCTCTAAAAGAAAAGACAATCGAGTATCTGAATTTAAAGCTGACATTCAAAACCGATAACATGCTAATTTGGTTTATTATCTGACAGATTCATCAAGTTAGATGGACTATCTTTATTAGGCCAAGACGTGCCATATCAAACATCATATGTAAATATAAAATGACTATAAGACTCAATTAAAGTTAAGTGAAACCTAAGAGTCTGCCGAACTGAATCAGACTTAAAGTCTGCTGATCAGACCAAGAGTCTGCGGAATTATATCAAACTTAAAAGTTTGCTGATCAGACCATGAGTCTGCTACCACAAGTTTGCTAAACTGAAATAGACTTAAAAGTCTACTGATTAATCAAGAAAAACCATTTAGATATTTATGCGAGCCTATTACAAAAATAGGTTAATAGTGTACTGAGGGAAATGATTCTGAATATCACTGATGACACGAGATATCAAAATATGCAAAGATAACATATCATTAAAAGAAATCTTTGCTCGATCGCAAGATATTCAAGAAATATTGTTAATGAAATATCAACAGGGATTGATCAGAAAGTCAAAGGAAAAGAGCTCGAGATGTTCAAAGAGATATAATTGTATAGCATATCAAACATGATTGCTCAAAAGTACAAAGGTACTGTTATGATACAAGGAAAACACATAATCAGGATCAAGAGATGGAACTGATTCGACAGTTCGAATCCCGAAAGCAATAGAGTTAACATTGGTTAACGTTTAGAATAAAAAGTTAAGGTAAATAATTAAACACAACTGGCCACTATGCTTAGCAATTTACAATTACTTATGATATTTTGAACTATTGACTGATTACGTCATCTAAGATGCAAAGTTAGCACAGATCTGAGAATTTTCAACCATTCTGCATTGAAAGATAAACACAAGAATCAGATTAGATAGAATCTGATCATGAATTAGTAAGTAAAAACATCCAAACCTAAGATAAGCGAATCTCGAGGACGAGATTCATTTCAAGGTGGGGAGGATGTAACATCTAGGAAATACCCATATTTATTTTGGGCTAAAGGTGTCAACTTTGAAAGTTGAAGGATTAAAATAATCTCAAAGACAAGAAATGGGAAAAATGAGATAAGAAAAAATAAAACATCTCATGTTAAGGAAATAAGAAAATCCATCCCACATTGAAGAGTGATAAGAAATGGAAGCTCTTTATAAGGAAGCAAGTTTCCATAGAAATGTTTTAATGTGGCTAACCACTCTCCATGGTCCTAGTGGAGGGTGCGAAGCACCCAACGCGCACGGACATGGACTCGGGCGATGGACATAATGTGATGTTTTGATGGCGCACTTTGCACTTCGCACGCTCGCATCGCCGCATAAGGGCCGCTTTAGTATTTTTGGATAGTACAAGAACTGAAAATGAAAATCTAAGACTTGCATCTTCGTGCGTCGCGAAGGATCAGGCTTCAACATCTTCGCGCTACGCGAAAGATAAAATAGTTAAAACTGACTTGGAGCATCTTTGCGCATCGCGAAGAAGCAAGACCAGGATTCGTCGCGCTACGCGAAGTTGCACTTTTGCATGTGTGACACGTGGGACACATGGAGACACGTGGCAACACCTGGTGACACGTGGAAATCCTACTAATGACTCAGCATGCCTAGAGCACCTTCGCGCGTCGCGAACCGACGTGGCTTGCATCTTCGCGATACACGAAGTTGCTGTTGGGTCGTATTTTGGGATTGATACTTGTAATTTTGGGCTTAGTTTTGTATAGTTTGGGCTTTTGTTTGTAAACCGAGATCTGTTGATCTCGGTGGGCTTTTAGTTGGTTTGGGCCTAGTTGGTAGGATATATATAGAACATATGTTAACGGTTCTAAGTTGTTCGTTCATTAACTTTTGACCGTGTAAGTTGTTAAGGGCTTAAGCACCCGACGTGAAATATACGTGTGTTTTGAAGCTTCTTTATTGTGTTTGGTGTGTTCTTGATCGTTAATCACAGAATCAACTTAGCGGTTAGTTTCCGCCTAACTGTTAAGTACATTGATATCACATTGAAAGATCCATCACGAGACTTACAATTGGTATAAGAGCCTATAGACTTTTTCTAAGCTCGGTTATTGGTGATATCAAGGATTCTACCGGTGATTTACGGGTGCGTGTTTTGGTTGAAGAATTCTGGATCTTGAAGATAGACTGTTCTTCGTGTTCTTCGGGTTGTTGAAGTTTTTCTGGAAAAGATTTGGGTCAATCTTCGAATTAAATTCAAATCCCTTCATTCTCAGGATTTGATTCTATCTTTATGTTTACCAAATCAAGAACATTCCTTAATTCTCGGGATTTAACTAAATCTTCAAAGATTTCCATATCAAGAGCCTTGATAGTTTTCGGCTGATTTTATTGGGTTCTAAGGAAAATTTGATAGTTCTCTGTCAATAATCATAGTTCTCTGTTAAGTATCAGAGTTCTCTGTCAATAATCAAAGTTCTCGGCCACTTTTCAAAGTTTTGGTTAAATTTCAACGTTCTCAGCTACTTTTCAAGGTTCTCGGTTACTTGTAAGGTTCTCGGGTTTCTGGTTGCGTTGGGCCTAGCTTAGCCGGACTTTGGATTTTGTTCAAGTGGGCTTATGATTCATTGGGCCAGTCATACGAGGTAATTTCATGGCCTTCACCTCCACCAAATCCTCTGAGGTAAGTCCTGTATTATGCTCTGAATCATGTATTGATAAGGTAGGACTATATAAAATTCACTATAGTAATATGCTTAGAGAAATGGAGGGAATTAAATATGAAAATGCTACCCTTAAGAAACTGGAAAAGGCATTAAAAGAGAAATTAGAGGCACAACAAAAAGATTTTTCAAAACTTCAATATGATTTCAGCACAAAATGCTGTCACCACCTTGATGCTAGAAAGAAAATTGACGAACTAACCGTCGAGTTAGATGCATCAAAGTTGGAGATAGCTAAATTAACTAATAAATTTGAAAATGCTGAATTTAATTTTAAAAAAATTGATATCACTAGCGTTGTCGTTGAGTCAATGATAGAAAACCAGTTGAAATGGAAAGAGAATAAGGGTGTGGATATTGGGTACAACATGGTTCCCCCACCATACAACGATAATTATACTGGGCTTCCTCTTACTAAAGAATAGGAAGAAAAAGAAAAATGTATGTAGTATGGTAAGTCAACTGTGTAAGACCCCAAATCCCAGGAATCCTACAGTTGGTAATCACGTCCACAAGTTCACAAAAATTTAAAACCGATCTATTTGTTTTATTTAAAACAAGTTCAGAGTAAATAATAGCGGAAAAGTGTAAGTATTTAAAAATCCCAAATACGGGTACAAGTGTCCAAAAATCAAATATATATAAAATATCCGTTTTATTTGAAATCCTCAACCAGAAATGCCTTCAAGCTTCCGAGTAGCATCCAGCACGTCCAAGCGGTAGCATCCACTCCTTAACCTGAAAGTCAATCTAACATACACACAAAGTCAGCTTGAGCTGATTGAGTTGAAGTTTTCATAAACGATATTCATTTAAAATTTAAATTCCATGAGTATGGAATGTAGTGGAAAATCATGAGACCATAAAATCGTAAATAGCTTTTCTTAACCAAATCATAAGTGAATAAAACATTAAACATCTTTTCACGCAGCATGGGCCTCCTCACCCCGGGTCTTCCCCGAGTAATATATTTGACCCAGCCGCGGTTTAACAAAACCGTTAAAATCATGCAACACGAGCCTCCTCACCCCGGGTCATCCCCAAGTAATATATTTGACTCGGTCACAGTTTAATAAAACAAAATCACGCAACACGAGCCTCCTCACCCCGGGTCATCCCCAAGTAATATATTTGACTCGGTCGCGGTTTAACATCCAAACATGTGATACGGGCCTCCTCACCCCGGGTTTTCCCCAAGTAATATATTTGACCCGACCACGGTTCATAGAACGGCGGGCCTCCTCACCCCGGGTCTTACCCAAGTAATATATTTGACCCAGCCGCGTCATAAACATGCAACACGAGCCTCTTCACCCGGGTCCTCCCCGAGTATTATATTTGACCCGGTCACAGTTTACCATCACATACACATTCACATACAAGTTCACATACACACATACAACCATCTAATTCAAACCTTCAACCAAACAACATCATCACGTTCAATCCATAAATAATGGATAATATAGGAATTAACACTAGGCCTAATAACAACCTCGAACCAAGACCACAAGTAATATGTATAACCTTAAGGAATATACGACCACAACGAGTCTAAAATATCCTAAGGGTTAGAATATAATTCAAACATAAATGCATAAATACACAATCACGAATAAAGCCATGTAATACCATCCAAATAGTTTAGAACGATTAAAATCGGGTAAAATTTGTAATTGGGTGTGCATGCTAGCCCAAAACGTAAAAGGATTAAATAGGGCATCATGAACTCACCTAAAATCAATCGAACACCTGCAACGAGCTAGGAATCCCTAAGTGCACAATCACAAGCAAGGGCCTGTAAATTATACACAACACGTTACTAAACTAGACCGTAAGAACACTCTTGCCTAATGGGCCGTTCAAGCCCAACACTTTGGCCCAAGGCCCAACAACTTGGCCCAAGGTCCAACACTTGGCCCATGGCCCAACAACTTGGCCCAAGGCCCAACAACTTGGCCCAAGGCCCAAGGGTGATCAAACCGGGTCGAATGCGCGTGTAATAAACCTTAAAACCATTGGTTAAACGAATCAGCCCCAAATGGACCAAATTCCATTTTAAATCTTTTCATTCATCAAGATTATATCACCCGAGTTGATAGGGTTGACGATTCCTTTTTACAACTCTTACTTTAACATTTAAACGAAAATTCGCGCACCGTTGACTCGATTGACGAAGCACCAACCAAAACAGCCCCGAGTAACAAAAATATAATTTTCCCACAGCCCTTAAACCCCCCTAGGGCTGTACAAACTGATTCAGTCGGTCATCCGATCGCTTAACGCATCAAACTCAACAATTGCCAATCCTACACCTGATAAACCCTAGTTTTCGAACTAAAATTGATTGACCGACCTAAACACCTCCATTGACCATGAAATTTTAGTATGATGTAAGTGACATACCTAGTCAGATTTTGGTGCAAAAACCCTAATCAAAACAACCCCTGAATTCTTCAATTGGACAGCCACCATACAAGTCTACAACAAGTCGTTTAACGATCAATATGCGATGTATAAGGATGGTTTAAGGTGTAAAAGACTAGAGGGGAGATGGGACTAACCTTGAATTAGATTTTTACACCTTAATGTTGGCTAGAAAAAGAAAATCGAAGGCCTAAACCCAGCTTCTGGGTTGCGATCGGCCAGGCAAGGAGGAAAAGAAAGCTAGGGTTTGTTTTATGTTATAAAATAATAATTTACACTCTAGTCCCTCCAGTATGAAGTGTGTAGAAACTTGGGTGGAAAGTTAAGTGAGAAACGTTTACGGGAGTGGCCAGGAGCTCTCGGGAGAAAGCCGGGTCAAGCCCGAAGGTGTACGTAAGCACTACAAGGCTAAATCTTTTATTGGAATTTACGGACGTTACAAACTGCAACTAGCAAAGTTATGGTTGGTTCAGTCACGGCAACCGAATCAAAATCTGGGGTGAACGATTCTAATGTGTTTACTTCGTGTGCAGATGAAGTAATAGTTGAGGATTGGACCGATGAGGATGATGATTCACCTATTAATTCTCATGTTTCTTTGAATTTGCCTGTTTCGAATACTGTTGCTACAAATGTTTGTGTGGGATCTGTTTTAAAGAGAAAAGACAATCATGTGGTTGATTTCTCTAAAACTTCTAAAGATAGTGATCTGCTTTCTAATAAAGTTGATAAAAATAAGATTTTTCGTAAATATTCATCACCCAAGTTTGTTAAAGAAGGAAGTTCATGTACTTATAACTGTGAGAAATCCAGTGCTAAGTCCAAATGTGGACAAACAGACTCACCTAACAGAGTAAGACCGGGAATCGGCCACAAAGATTTTTTTGTTAACAGGCAAACCTGTTTCAACTGTGGCATTCCCGGTCACATTGCTAGAAACTGTTCTCGTCTTCCGTATGTTCCATATTACAGATGCTATCAGAGGACTATGCCTCAAAATACCTACAAAAATTTTAACTCACATAAAACTAGGTATTATAAGGCAAAGCCCTCTAACGGTGATTGGAGGAGAAACAAGGCTGACACGTCAAGGTCAAGTTTCCATCAGCCCAAGCCTTATTCGGTTCAAAAGCGGAACGGAAACTCAGGTTCGGCTTCGAGACCCAAGTGGGCCTTAGAATCGAAATCGTTTAGAAGATCAAAGTCAAATGTGTATTCCGTTCGCAAACCGGAGACAAAGTCAACCGTCTGTACAAATAATAAAGTTTTAAAACCAAAATACATATGGTTGCCTAAGTTCCCGGTAACAAAGTATTCAACGTCCTCTGGTTCGATTTTTGATAATCATGAAGATATGTCATGGCAACCTGTGATAAGTTTGAACAAGCCAGGTTTACCCAGAACGACTATGGACTGGGTACCTAAGACTAACTAATCTCGCACATTGTGTAGGAACAGCTATGGAGGAATATCATCAGACCATGGTATGTTGATAGTGGCTGTCCCAGGCACATAACAGGTGACATCTCTCAACTGCACGACATTCAAATCTTTAATGGAGGGTATGTTTCCTTTGCGGGAGGAGAGAAAGATTACACAGAAGGATACTGAAATTTAAGTGTGCTGGATGTAAATTCTTGGGGAATTGACTCATCTCGTGGCAATGCAAGAAACAACAAACGTTGTCCACATCCACTGCTGAGGCTGATTACGTTGCTGCTTCTTCCTGTTGTTCACAGGTCATCTAGATGCAACATCAATTGCTGGATTACGGTTTGGAATTTCTTGACACTCCTATTTTCTGTGATAATGATGCTGCCATTGCCATTGTTAAAAAACCCTGTTCAACACTCTAAAACCAAGCACATAGATATCAAAATTCATTTTATTCGTGACTGTTACGACCGGAAGCTAATTCATCTTGAACAGGTCCACACTGATAATAATGCGGCGGACCTATTTACAAAACCGGTCAGAACAGCCAGATTCAATGTGTTTGTAAGGTTTTTTTAGATGTTACGTTTTGAAGACTGAGTATTTTTGAGGTTTAAATTGTGTACATAAATTCTTTTTTTCTTGTCATAATTTCTATACAAATTTAGGGGGGGGGGGGGGGAATACAAAAAGAGTGTGTGTGCTTGATAAAAAAAAATAAAAATAAAAAAAAAAATAAATAAAAAAAACATTTTGCTCTGTTGCTTAAAATCATGCCGGTTGCTCAGGTTCAACGGACATATTTCATATGTTTGGTCCCGTTATCAATTCTTGACTCACGGGATAGCCATTAACCTAAGGACTGAAAGTGACCGGGGCGACTGAACATTTAAAAAAAAATATTATTTTTTGGTTTAACTGTTGGTTTAAGTTCTCTCATTGAAAATTATGTCGGCCGCCTAAAGTTTGAGGGACACATTTTACTATGTGTTTGGTCCTATCGTCTACCTGTAGACACATAGGATAGCCATTCACTTGAAAACTGAAGGTAACTAAGGTGATTGGATTTAAAATTATCTTCGGGATTATCATCTGGGAAATGATATTAATATTTAGCTAAAGCTTATTAAAAGCTTAAAAATTTTCAAATGAAAATTGATCCAACCTTTGGAAAATGATAGATAAATTGATTCTGCGTGCCTAACGTGTGAATTTATTAAGCTAAAAAGGCTTTTGATAAGTCATTGATGTGTATGGTAGCTTTCCATGATATGTAAAAGTTTGAAGTGATATAAACTAAATCTGCTAAACTTATTGTGGAGGGTCATTTTGAAGATGTTTGGATGTCCCTAGATACATCTCTCCGAATGATAGGCAGAAAAGCAATTTCCCAGTCATACACAAGCCCGTTAGTGTCTTGATCACCTAAAATATTATATTTCATTTGAAGATTAAAAAAAACTGTAAATATATATGAAAATTATTGTCATTCAAATTTGTTTTCCAAAAGCTTAAAGGGGTCCTAGGGAACTATAAGGGTGGGGCATTTAAGTAAGTCCTAAACACTCTGAATGTAAGGCTTGTATGTCCGGATGGCATGTAAGTCCAGCGTTCAACCTTATAGCTTAAAATTTTTTTTTGTATAAAGAAAATTCTTTGATCAAACACTAGGGGGTTGGAGTCAAATTGAGGTGATCTGGGGAAAACCAAATACGCTTTGAGAAGAGATAAGGGGTATCTTAAGTCCATAAGTGATGTCCATATAAGCTTTATGCCTAATTGAATCTAATCATATCACTAGCGCAATGAAAATCATGCTAAGTCTCTAATTACCTGCTATCAACCTTTTCACTATGCCATATTAACGCTGAAAATGGATCATTGTGAAAGTATCTTAATCAATATGATTTCATGTTCGGATCTTTTCTTAAAGAGAGTTGCTCATTTTTAAACAGCTGAAATTTGATCCCAATATATGTTAAATTCTCTTAAGGCTGGCTAGGTAAATTAACTTTGTTTTTAAGTTTAGTTTTATTCTATTTTATTTTTAATTTAACTTTATTTTTATTTACCTCATATTTACTCATATTGAAACTAATATCTTTAAGAAATCATTTTTCCACAGGGATTTATTTCTCACTGAAAGTGGGCTAAATTTTGACCCAACGGGTGTCTTGATTCTCGGCCTGGCTAAATTAGCCAAAGGGGTTCTTTCTCGGCCCATCGAATCTTCTTGTTCTCGGCTCATGATAACGGTTCTCGGCCCATACATGTTCTCGGTACATATTTGTTCTCGGCACAGATGGAGGCGTCTTGGAAGTTTAAAAGTCACTCATTACACTCTATTAATCATTCTCGATATTTGTAACTTCCAATATCTTCCAAAATCCTCTTAAAGTATAACCATCACATCTTTCATCTACTTGCCGCCATCAATCCTTTCTTGTTCCCTCATGCTCTCAAGCGGATTTCTTTAAAAGGTAAGGAAATCTAACCAAAATGTTTCCATAATCAGCATGGTTGACGGATTTGCAGTGATGTTTGATGCATTCGGTTCATGAGTTTGGTAAATTGATTTGATTTCTCTTGAAGTTACTGAATATTGTTTTAGTCATCATTTACAGTTACAGGTTTGGTCATATATGGTGATTGGTGATATGGAGATGACGATGAATAGTGTTCTCAGGTTTTCGGTATGGACGACTGGATTCTCCTGATCAACCAAAGAGATCTTCGGATCAAAGATATTTTGAGGGGTTCTCAGTCAATCCGTGACAGAGGTTTTGTTGGTTCTACCAAAGATACATCAAGTTTGACGCTTCTGAGTCAATCAAGCCTAATATTTGTTGCTGCATTCTTTAACAAAACTCATGTCTATTGATGTGTGTCTAATAACCCTATAATAATGACCCTCACAACTAAGCTTTAATATTAAAACGAAAATCCTAAAATCACACACAACCGGCAAGTGTACCGATCGCAAGTAGTATAGACCTAGGAAGTTCGAGTATCGAACACGTGGACACGTAAGACGCTAACGATTACTAACCGTAGACAAGACCTACCTTAGAATAATATTTAATGGAATTTTTTGATTTTTAATTACTTAACAGAACTAACTAAACTGACTGACAAAAGTTACCTAAAATAGAAAACTTAACGACAAACTAACTGAGTTGACTTTGGTTGGAGAAAAACGTCTACCTAGGTCTGAATCAAATTGTAGGCCTAACAAGCTAATGGATTGGATGACTTCAAGACACCGGTCCCTAAAGATGACACGACTAAGGATCGCTCAGGCTCACTGGATTACCTCTCGGTCTCACTCAATAAACCCTAACTACTCAAAATCGGCTAAAACGACCAAACCGAGAAATAATTGCTAACGTGTTCTAATGTTAGATCACCTCTCGGTCTCACCAACACTCGACCCTAATGGCAATGAATACTACACAACCAAGGATAGAGGAACAATTCAACTTAAACTAAAATAGATCAACTAGTCACTCAAAACACCTAAACCTGACAAGAAACGAACTCGCTCTCGCGCAATCCTTATTCTAGCATGTAAAGGCAATGAGATGACCCTAACTTTCTATCACCTCTCGGTCTCAAAGAAGGTGTCTAACCACTGTACTTTAATCAATTAATCATGCAACAAAACCCTACGGTTGTTCCTACCGCAAACAAACCCTAAACACCAAGTCTAGAATCAAACAATGCATCAATCAATTAACACAAAACTAATCAACCAACACACGGGGTTTATACAATCAATTAACCAATAATTCCAGACCTTAAACACAACCTATTTGAAGTCTAAATCAAACTTTACAATAGCAAAATACGTCTAGCAATAAAAAAATCCATAAAACCTATCAAACACTAACAATAATCATCATTCCTAGGTAGAACTAACAAGTTTAGCCAATAATCATCTTTGGACAGCAGCAAACACTCAATGAAATCACCATAAAACTCATACCAACCATCTTAACCATCTTAACGATCGTCGAACAATCAATTCTAATCATAAGCAGTTCAATCTCTCAAGTAATTGCAAAACAATTCAACAATTAAGCAAGAAACTAAAAGTGTATGAACATTGAAAAAGATGCGTAAGGATATGGCAGTTCCGGGGCTGCTCTTGCTGTTAAAAACGATGGGGATTCAATCCCGAGGCTTGGTTCTTGTGTCTTCTTCCTTCCCTAGCCGCTACAAGCTTCAAACCCTAACCGAAAAAACTTTTTTTTTTCTTTCCTTCTCCCCTGCTGCTGCTGCGATCGTTACTATCTCCAGCCCTAGGGTTTTTTTTTATTTTTTATATATTATATTATAATGTAAGATTTGGGCCTCCATGATGCATACGGGCCGGGCCTTGAGCTTTGTCTTGAACTTGTATGCGTAAAAGGCTCGTAAAATGCTCGAAAAGTCCCGGTTTCTTCCTTTCTTTTACCCAAAACCTACAAGATTAATAAATGTATGTATAACATATTTAAAACGAGTTAAAACATATAAAATATAATCTAATACGTAGATAAAATGTGCGGAAAATACGTGTGTTTTACAACACATCATCTATCTACTTCTGTTGGAAGTAGCATGACCTGTGCTGGATCACTGGCCAGGGCTATTATTACCGGAATAAAGGCCCTAAATAAGACACTCAACTTCCAAGTGTCTTTTTAGAAGCCACAGTATATACGTCGAAAGGCAGAAGATGAAGATATATATGCATGTTAAACGCCTCCAGTTGGGATTTTTGAGAAAAAAGGCTGAAGTCAAGCAATAAACCAAGGGGGAGATTGTTGGGTCGTATTTTGTGGTTTATGCTTGTAATTTTGGGCTTAGTTTTGTATAGTTTGGGCTTTTGTTTGTAAACCGAGATCTGTTGATCTCGGTGGGCTTTAGTTGGTTTGGGCCTAGTTGGTAGAATATATATAGAACATATGTTAACGGTTCTAAGTTGTTCGTTCATTAACTTTTGACCGTGTAAGTTGTTAAGGGCTTAAGCACCCGACGTGAAATATACGTGTGTTTTGAAGCTTCTTTATTGTGTTTGGTGTGTTCTTGATCGTTAATCACATAATCAACTTAGCGGTTAGTTTCCGCCTAACTGTTAAGTACATTGATATCACATTGAAAGATCCATCACGAGACTTACAATTGGTATAAGAGCCTATAGACTTTTTCTAAGCTCGGTTATTGGTGATATCAAGGATCCTACCGGTGATTTACGGGTGCGTGTTTTGGTTGAAGAATTCTGGATCTTGAAGATAGACTGTTCTTCGTGTTCTTCGGGTTGTTGAAGTTTTTCTGGAAAAGATTTGGGTCAATCTTCGAATTAAATTCAAATCCCTTCATTTTTAGGATTTGATTCTATCTTTAAGTTTACCAAATCAAGAACATTTCTTAATTCTCGGGATTTAACTAAATCTTCAAAGATTTCCATATCAAGAGACTTGATAGTTTTCGGCTGATTTTATTGGGTTCTAAAGAAAATTTGATAGTTCTCTGTCAATAATCATAGTTCTCTGTTAAGTATCAGAGTTCTCGGCCACTTTTCAAAGTTTTGGTTAAATTTCAACGTTCTCAGCTACTTTTCAAGGTTCTCGGTTACTTGTAAGGTTCTCGGGTTTCTGGTTGCGTTGGGCCCAGCTTAGCTGGACTTTGGATTTTGTTCGAGTGGGCTTATGATTCACTGGGCCAGTCATACGAGGTAATTTCATGGCCTTCACCTCCACCAAATCCTCTGAGGTAAGTCCTGTATTATGCTCTCAATCATGTATTGATAAGGTAGGACTATATAAAATTCACTATATGTTATACTCGTACAATAGGTACGAGATAATAGTCAATCAAATCAGAAAGCTGAAAACAGAAACAGGAATCAGTAACAGAAACTGATTTACAGACAGGGATCAGTAAGCGAAACTGATCAATATACAGGAATCAGTGTCAGAAACTGATTACAATCATAAAAGGTGAATACGCCCCAAACTTTTACAACTCTTTTAGAGTATGAACCGTTTACATAGAATTTACAAATCCTTAAAACTTTTTGTTGCAATAATAAGAAACGGGCATACTCAGATTAAGAGTATACATGTGTCTGGATCCATACATACATGGTGACTCGGAGTTCCCGAGTCCATGCATATCATCAAACATGCCTCTGAAAGTCTACAGGATTGTTTAGAGAAATGATATTGTGTATATGATTAATTGTACATGTACTTAAAGTAATTTTAACCCAATTGAGATGGGTGCCTAATGAGTATTGTCACAAAGGTATTATTATTGATATTCACAATGGTATTTGAGTCAGCGTCATTCACCGGCTGTGTGCTGACGTATTTTCCCCCCATATTTCAGGGAAACTGTAAAGAATAGAACTGACAGGCAAGACAGATAGAAGATTGGAGACATAGTCATTAGAGGTGATCTGATGGCTCACATATTTTATTTAAATATTTTAAAGAATCTTATTTTGAAATGACAGGTATTTGGAATATTAAAACAGGAATTAAATTTTCGAGTTTTCAATATAATAATATTTTATCTGAAGAGACTTCCGCTGATATTTTATACAATATTCAAACGGGTATTGTAACCCGACATTTTATAAATGATTACGAAATTTTTAAAAGACTTCCGCTAAAAACACGAAACTCTGATATATTTTCACAAACAGGTACCAACCCGGGACGTCACACCCAGGCCATGAGTCGGGGTGTGACTGACAACCACCACCTCACCTCCGGCGTTGTGTTTAACATTTCCGACACCACCACCTCCATCACTGGACGACACCACAGTCATTTCTGGCGTTGTGTTTAACCTGTTGGCACTACCGTCTTCTCCGGCCATCCCGTGTTTCAGATTTGAACAAACTCATGACAATTTCGTTTTTTTTGAACAACTTCATTTTCAGATCTGAAACTGACCTAAACAATGGCTTGGTTTTAAGTTAGATCAAGATAAATAACAGATCTCACCAGCATGCGATAGTCGGACATGGCTTCTGCTGGAAAGTGTAAGGCCCTGTTCCCGGTAACCCTACTTTGGTGTTGGATTTACTCATAAATACAGTTCTAAAATCAGAGTTAATTTAAACTTTCGCGGAATAATTTAAAACTTCAAACATCACATTACAAACATTCATTTTTGTCTTAACATACAAATTGTCTTTTCATAACATAACATAAAATGGTTTTGACACTTCATCATGGATACCAATCTCTTCCGTCCATGCCATGTGTCCCTCCTTAAGCCAGCTTCCTCAATCTATTTGCCTGCATGCATACTAAAAGTCAGCTACGCTGAGTGAGTTCTAGTTAATCATTTAACATACAATACATTCATACCCTTACTCATACGCATCCGAAGATACGTATTCATACCTTATTTATTCTTACTTCTTTCATACAAATTTTATATACATGCACTCGCACTTATATACTTTCTTTCATAAGGCCTTGTAATTTACCATAGGCTATTCTATTTCTACCATCACAGATATTATTAGGGTCTGGTCCCTTCTGTCTCAGATATTATTAGGGTCTGGTCCATTCTGTCTCAGATATTATTAGGGTCTGGTCCCTTCTGTCTCAGATATTATCAGGGTCTGGTCCCTTCTGTCTCAGATATTATTAGGGTCTGGTCCCTTCTGTCTCAGATATTATCAGGGTCTGGTCCCTTCTGTCTCAGATATTATTAGGGTCTGGTCCCTTCTGTCTCCAATAAACATACATGTCACGTCACTCGATCATACATTCATTTTCATTCATGCATACTTTACATATCTTCTGGTCATGTATATATACGTATATATACATATTCATTCGTATAAACATTCTGTAATAACATTCAATACTTAGTCATACATATAACATACACATATCATACACTTACCACTTAAGTTAAGTGTATTAACAACTATCACAAAGGAGTATGCACACAGCCCCAAAAACATAACGGATAAAAGGGCTAGAAACTCACCTGAAGTCGGTTTCTCTCGCCGTTAATAGTAATGCCCTTCTTTAGCTGTGCACGGCTAACTGTATAACGCATTACGAGTGTCAAATATCCATTACTACTACTTATTACATCTAAGTCAATGACACCCTGGTAGCGGGGTCTAGGGGCGGCAGCCCCTAGCAAGGTCCAAGGGGCAGCGCCCCTGGCTGGGGTTGAGTTTCGCATGGAAGCGTTTCGCTTCGCATGGAAGCGTTTCGCTTCGCATGACTGAGCGAAGCGAAATGCCTGTTTCGCTTCTCAAGCTGAGCGAAGCAAAATGCCTGTTTCGCTTCTCAAGGCTGAGTGAAGCGAAATGCCTTCCTTTCTTCGTTTTTTTTTACCATTTTAAAGCCATTTTACTTCATGGCTCTTCCTCAAGACCTGATTTTACTCTTTCCCAACTTTTGGCACATTCTGACCCCCATGCACCTGATCCTGAACCCACCTCTCAAAGTCTAAACACCACCTTTTTATCACAAAGTGCACCCGAGAGGTTATAACTTACCAAGTTTATATTTTTCTTACATTTCACAACCCGATCTATCATTATATTTGTTTGCATGCCGATTCTAACCATAAAACTTAACCATTTTAAACTAAAACCCACCTTTTGCTTGCGGGTTCGAGTTCAGATCTTGACAACTCGAGGATCTTGACGTGATTCTTGTCAGTTGAAGGCACTTGAATCACCAAACTCTGCCTTAATTTAATCTCAGAATGGATTCGGGTCTTGAGAGAGAGTGGGTGTGTGTTTCTTGAGTGTGTGGGTGTTTGTGTGTTTTGAGAGGAAAGGGAAGAAAGAAAAGAAGTGGTTGGTCTATATATATAGGGGTTTCATGGGTCCCACCACTCACCCCCACTTCCAACTCTCAAATACTTAACACACGATTAATTTAACGACACACAACTATTAACAAAACTTTCTATTATTAAATGCTTATCAAAAGTTGGACGTTACAGAAAGTAATCAGTGGTTACTTGAGATCAGTGGTTTTCGATTTCAAAAGAAAGGTCGATGAAGGTAGTTTTAGTAGGTGGGAGGGAGGAGCCGGAGATGGAAGATGAATTACTGTTTGTGGTGTTGGATTTGGTTGGGTTTCGACTTTCAAATACAGGAGGAGATCATGTACATGTAGAAGAGAAAAAGAATGGAGAGAATTGCTATTGTATGGATTGTTGTTTGAGTTTGTGCTTTCATTGTGTATTATGCCGGTGATAATGAAAGCTATAAGCAAACGTGTTAATATTAGCATCAACACCGAACCTAAATCCACGTAATCAAACATGTTAACCGGTTCAGATAAGTCCGAACTAATATCTCAACCTGGTGCTTGTTATGTTGGAGCAATGACCGAATTTCCATTTTTCTGTTCCAATTATGGACTCCCGTTATCGCTGCCGTTAGCGAATACCGTGAATCCGGGATATTCAAACTCATCAAACTAATATCTCGATCTGGTGTTGGTTATGTTGGAGCAATGAATTCTTATACTGCGCATCTACTACACAAGAATATTAAAACACCATGGTTAGTATAAGGGTTATATATGTATATGTATATGTATATATATAAGCCTATAACTCTTTAATATACACAAGATGATCAACTTACAATACCCCCATCTAAACTTAAAAATAATAATAAGCTTAAACTTAAGCTTAGTGACGACAGATATGTGTTGAAGTGAAGACACCTACGGTTGGTGGTGGTGGTCGACGGTCAAGACAGTTGAATTTTGAAGAAATCGAAGAGCCAGATTTGAGATGCCGATACCGAAAGCATCCAAGAAAGGGTTCGTTTGGTACTGTCAGTTTTCCAAGATAATCATTGTAACTGATTCAAGTTATCAATAACGACAGTAGCCAATAAATTGAAAGTTCGTTGCGCAATGTCAATTTTCCCATATAAGCCTTACAACTGAACGTCCTTTGCCGAATTCCGAATAATAATATATTATTCATAAATAAAATAATATTAGAAATAATAATAATTATAAATAACAATAAATCATAAAAACAAAGAAAAGAAAAAAAACAAAAAAACATAATAAGACAAACCGGTGGGTTTTTCTAGAAAAACCCACTAATAGGCCGTGTATAGCTCTATACGCGGCGTATTAGTCTATTTTTTTTAGTAAATTAAGGGGTGGTTGTAGACAAACCGATTACACAAACACACACACACACACACACACATATATTAAAAGGGTTTTAAAAAGATTTATTTTAATAACAAAAAAATTAAAAAGACTGTCTTGCCCCTTATCTAATGTTAAAAAACTAACGGGGTTATTGATTCGGACGACAATGGCAAGAAGTTGTAAACCTCAATGATCTAGTTTGCAAAAAGAAAACTATTTGAACCAAAGTCGCATAATTGATCAAACATTAAAGACGATTTTGGCACTTTACTCTAGATTTATTAACATGTCAAAGAATGGTTTCACTGGATAAAAGAGTAAAAATCAAATAAGTTATATGAAATATTATTAAAAAAATTAAAACTCAAATCAAAACAAGGGAGCCCCGGCTTGATGTTCACGTTGACACCTATTAGCAACGTTGGACTATGTTGTCTGGGCGGCAAATCCCAATTGACTAAAGTTTATTACCTCTATCTCTTTCTCTCTCTCTATATATATATATATATATCATAATAATAGGTTGGATGTATGCTTTTCGAGTTTTTCCCAAATGAGTGTTGGTAATTTTTATTTTTTTTTTATTTTTTTATTTTTTAACCAAAATGATGTTTGTTTGAAAATGTTTACCAAAATGATGTTATTGAAAGTTTTTTTTGTAACGCCCGTAAATTTCCGTTAAAATCCTTAAACCTTGTAAAGTTTGTATTTTAGCTGAGACCCGATCTGGAATCCTTCAGGGACCTCCTGGTCATTCTTGTAAGTCTATTTATTCAGCTGTTGGTCCAAGTTAACACGTTTTGCAAGTTAGAGGACCTAAGTGTAATATTATATAACATAAACCCTAACTACACCTTCGTTCCCCATCATGTCTGATCGACAGCTTTGAGCTGCATTCTCCTTGTGTTTTGTGCCACTTCAAGCATATTCCAGCCATCTCTAGTCTAATTCAAGGTCGTTCTTATCCTAATACAAGTTTTTTCACCATTAAACCCATTGTTGAACATGTTAGGGTTGAGTTTTGATTATAACTGTTTCTGACAGATTCGTACTCGTTTATTGTTTGGTCTGTAACTCGATGAAAATTTATTGTGTTTGATCGATTCTTGTTTCCATGATGTTCTACTTTGAGTATAGTTTTCAGAAAGGTATAATATGTAACTTTTGGACAATATTTGAATAGTTTTTATGATTTTATAAGATCACGTGTCAAAGCTGATGCGAGGAGTTAGATTCTGGTTTGTCTTCCAGACATCATAACTCTTTTTCGACAAGTCCAAATTGATTGGTTCCACTTTTGGAACTTCATATTTTGAGTTAAGATTACAACCCAATTATAATCGTTTAATTTGGTTAGGTAATGATTTTTAAACAAATAAAACACTTTTGCTGCGCAGTGAAATAGCTGCACATATCTTTCTTTGTTGGAGGAATTTTTATGATTTTTGTGTGTAGTAGAAAACTATAGTAAAAATATTTTTATAAACCTAAGACATTCATGCAACTCTGGTAAATATTTCATAATTTATTTATTTGATTTTCCTATGTAATAAAATACATCTTTGCATGCTAAAATCTGCATGTTAGACTAGCTATTGATCGACATGTTCGTTTTAGGCTTAACCGGTGGCTGTCCAATTGGGTTCTTGTCGGGGCTGTTTAAAGTGAAGTCTTACTCCGTCATCTTCCTAGGTATGTCATATGTATTATACTTTAGTATCGTGAGCTATGAAGCTCGGTTGATTGATCAATTGCCGATAGAGTGAAAACCAGGATTTCGGTTGTCTAGATTTTTAATTGTTGCGTTTAGCGCGTTGTTTGAGGGGATTAACAACCAATTCAGATTGTGTAGCCTTGGTATGTTATATGGGCTGTGAAAAACTTAATTTTTATGTTAATGGGGCTGAATTGGTTGTCGGTTGCTCAAACGGGTCGGTACAACGCAAATTCACGTTTAATTGGTAGTTTGTGTGTTGTACATGCGAGTTACCGACCCATCCAACTCGTGAGGTGTCGTGTGGACTTTTTGGCTGTGATTTTATTAAATTTGGTCCACACGGGGCTGATTTGGTTGCTAAGTACATAAACAGCTCGTTAACGCGCATATTCGATACAATTAACAACTTTCAGGTGTAGTTTGGAATTCCTTTGTCCCCGGAATTAACTAAGGGTGGTTTTGGTAAATTCATGGCCTCGGGGGCTGATGTAATTGAATTTGGTAAGTTCGAGGCTTCAGGTCAATCAAATTATGTTAGAACGCCTCGTAGGATAAACGAGTCGGTACGGTTTAGTTAGTAATCTTTGTGTGCAATCCGGCAGGTTGTGAATTTTGGATTTGATTAGAGACTCTCTAACTCGTTTTTTATTGTGTGCCTCGTGTCAAGTGAGTTCATGATGCCCCTTTTTAACTCTTTTTACGTTTTGGGCTGGCATACACACTCAATTACAATTTTACCCGATTTTACTCGTTTAAAACTATTTACTAGATATTGTATAGCCTTGCTATTATTTGTGCATTTATGAAACCAGGTGTGGATTATATACTAGGCCTTAGGATGTTTTACACTTGTCTTAATTTTCTTAAGGTTATATATATTACGTATGGTCTAGGCTCGAGGATATCATTACTCCTGGTATTAATGGGATACGTGTAGACCTGCTTTTATTAGTTCGTATTTCGAACTGACTTATATATATATATATGATACTCTATGACCTATGATTGGTGTTATTAATTAGTTCCTAGTGACTAAGAATTAGTTACGTATGTCTACTATGTATGGGTATACGGTGCATGGTGATTTTGGTCGGGCCAAACTATACTACTCAGGTTCTTAAAGCCTGTGGCGGGTTCTTAAATCCCGTGGGGGGGGGGGGGGGTGAGAGGCTCGCGTGGCATAATCATCATTATAATGGGTTCTTGTGTGCATGGTGATTTTGGCCGGGCCAAACTATACTACTCAGATTCTTAAATCCTGTGACGGGTTCTTAAATCCCGTGGGGGGAGGCTCGTGCGGCTTAATCATCATTATAATTGGTTCTTTGTGTGCATGGTGATCTGGGTCAGGCCAAACTATACGACTCGGGTTTTTAAATCCCATGGCGGGTTTTTAATTCCAGGGGGCTCGTGTGGCATTATCATCATTATAACGGGTTCTTAAAATCCCGTATCATGTGCTTAGGTCGTATGCGTGTGCGACCGTGATTATTTTATTTGGTTATTACATATATGTTTACATATCGTTTATCCATTTGCCTATTATTCTATATACTGTCTTATACTTAAAACCTTGGAATGATTCATATATGTCGTTTACTAAAACTTGAACTCACTCAGCTCAAGCTGACTTTATGTGTTTGTTAGCTTGATTTGCAGGTTAAGGCTAGGGATTATCACTTAGACGAGCCAGAGACTACTCGGAGGGTTTAAGGCATTTCTAGACGAGGACTTTTAAATATAATAAATATTTCACTTTATATTTGGTTTTGGGACTCTTAATACTTAACCTTTTTTCGCTGTTTCTTAGTCTGACTGGTTTTAATATTTTATATTTAACCTTGGGCACTTTCCCGGTTTTTTTTGGGAATTTTGGTACTTATTATTCCACTGTTTATTATTCTTAATTGATTTTAATAAGATGAACTTGCTTGGTTTTAAATTTTGGAGAAATCTTGGATATGATTACCAACTGTAGGAATCCCGGGGTTCGGAGCCTTACATTTTTATTTCTCACTTCAAATCTTATTGGTTACAAATATGACATACATCTCTTTTCTTTTTATTTAAAATAATAGCATTAACTTAAATATAAAATAAATATTTTTTTTATATAATTATACATTTTCTCCCTATTATTTTAATTTATACTCTTCTTAAAAACGGGTCGTTATATTCAACACCAGCCCTCTGGTGTGTAAATAAGTCTATACGGCTCGTATATGGGTTATACGAGTCGTGTAGCCCTCAGTTATTGACATATGTACGGAGGTGATAATGTGACAACATTTTGCATTCTATACGAGCCAAATAGGTTTTTTGGCTCGCATAGCTCACCTACCACATCTGTCATATACGAGTCTTATAGGGGCTATACGACTCGTATAGATAGCATGCCAGTCTGCACTTTGACTGGAGATTTATAATCATTTTTTGGTCTACACGAGCCGTATAGATGGTATACGACCCGTACAGACCAAGTATCCAGATTTCCTTGCTCTAACCATATAAGATTTGTGTTTTGGGTTGTAAGATTATACCAAAAGTTGTTTCGCTGACTGTTGTATTGGGATATAAGCCTAAAACATAATAGATTAGTGTGATGATTTATGATTTTCTACCGAAAGTTGTATGACTGATTGCAACATTGGGTGTAATTTAAGAATCTAGAGAAAATAATATAAATAGGTGTTTAAATTTTTCAATTTTTATCATTCTTGTTCATTCTTGGTCTCTTTTCTATTACTATTTAGATTATGTTTTAGTTTTGTAAGTTTTAAACGAATGGAGGTTTTCACATCGATATTCGAAAATTGTGAAGTTGCCGATGGAGAAAATTGTGGAGCTACCGGTGGCGAAAATTATTTAGCTACCGCTTGTAGGCTCCTGGACGGATCGTACACGGGATGTCGCTATCTGCGCAGGTGCGGAATCCCTGCGTAGTTAGATACGAGTGCAGAATATGTATAAACAAACACACGAACAATGAAAGCACACGTTATATTGATAACCGAACACGTGACTCGAGGTCACTATTACAGACACTGACACGTAACTCGTTCACTGAACAACTGAAACGAAAACCTAAAAAAAACCAACACCGAAACTGTTCCGCTGAACAGTTTATATACACGACAACTTCGCCATAGGCGAAGTTGTCAATAACTTCGCTGGTTCAACAAGTTCGCCTGAGCGAACTTGTTGACAACTTCGCACGTACAAAAACATAAATATAATCATAAACATAATTACATTACAGACTCAATTACAAATGCTAGACTATGAACTACTGACACACATGTACCAACAGACTCCCCCTTGGCAGTAGCTTCATATCTTGATTTTCAAATCTTGAGTCTTGTAATCTTGCATCTCTACGCGTGCGCTCCCTCTCTAACACATACCGACACCACCCGTTGATATTTCCTAGCTTGATCCTTCCAAGCAGGAATGTAGAAGATCTTCTTCTCGTTGAGCATTTTCAGATCAGCCTGCGATAGATTAACAAGATGCATCGGGTCGTAAACCCTAAGCACTTCTTGTTCATCCTCATCTTCCATAACCGCCTCCGCTGTCTCACAGTCCACGAACCACCATTTTAGGTCTTTGAGCACGTCCTTGGGCATGAGCTTCATCGGTACTTCTTTAAGGCACCGGATCGGTTTATATTTCATAACCATCCAAGGTTTTCCATCAACTCTCAGACCTCTATCCTTGTCTTCGACAAGTTTCCCCTTTTGTGGTTTCAGTAGCTCAAACTTTTTCTCTTTAACGCACTCTTTCCACACGATCTTCCCGATGATTCTAGCCATGTTGTCTTCACTTCTGTTTATCAATCCCAGTCTGGCTAAATCTTTTACCTCACATTCTGGCAGTGTGTTTAGAGATCTCAACGTTCTCCTGAAGTACTGAATGCCATCGTATCTCTTGATCACGAAGAGCCGCAGCTGCTCGTCATATAACCAGCAGATAATACCTTTCTTAGCTTCTGCGTATCCCTTAATATTGTAACTTTTTCTGAACATCTTAGGGACCGCCGGCTTCTTCGTCTTTATGAACCAGTGAGCACAACTCTCCTTCCAATTCGGTTGTTCCTCCCATTCAGTATCTTCCACCACGCTCTCATCACCCAACTCTGGTCTCTCAACCTCCGGAATCTCGTGTTCCACGGAGTCATCTACAATCTCACCCTCCTCTATCACGTTTTCAACAGTAATCTGCTCTCCGATCCTCTCGATCTCATCAACAGGCAGCACATCATCTTCATTCATAAACTCATCATCCTCCTCATCCAACTCTTTCAACGCATCTATAACATCTTCAACATCAGCATCATCATCAACATCTACAACGTCGTCACCGGCTGCACTTGTAGACTCCCCCTCAGCTGTGGAAGCCCCAAGAGCCTGAGAGGTTCTTGGCAGCTCACCACCTGCACCTTCCGGTGCATTGGGATCATCGTCATGATCTTCTCTCCGTTTCGTCCTCAACTCATCTCCCCTACAAGTCTTCTCCCCCTGAGATGCCAAGAATGCCTTGAAGGCATCTATTACTTATCCGTGTTCAACCAGGAGGGCTGCTTGTAGTCGATTGGATTCCACTAGGCTTTGAATGGTCTTTGTCTGTTCAGCAACAATCCGCTCTAGCGATGCAATCCTTTCGTTGTCAGAAGTAGGCGTTGGAGTTGGCGGGACATCAGCAGCAGAAGTGACCGCAGGTGGTACACTTGGTAACCCTGCAGTAGTGGTGACGGTCTACTCAACAAATCGTGCAACTACCACCGGTGGAGTAAGCGATTGGGGTGGTAGAGACACAACTGCTGGGGCCGACGTCTCGACAGCAGTAACCTGTGCTGTAGTAGGAATAAGAGACATACCAGACAAGGCAGGTGGAGCAAAACGTACCAGCCTCGAAGATTCTCCAGCTCCCGAACCCATACCTGTCCGTTCTCTTCGTGAACGTCTGAGCACAATCTGAACTGCTTCCTCTTCATCAACTTCCTCATCATCCTCGTCAACAATTCTCGGCCTCTTTCCCGTAGTTCTCTCCCGAGACACCATCAGTCGTCTCGCTTCAGCAAACGTTTCGTCAAGATCGGAGTCAGCTACCGAAGTAACTGCTCTAGTAACATCCATGACCTGAGAAACTGATACATCCATATCAAACAAACCATGTCCACTAAAAGCAGCATCAAGGTCTACATCTTCAGTAGTAGGCACAGCAGAAGATGCAGCAGCTGGCACAGCAGCAGAAACCACAGTAGATACAGCAGGCGCAGCTGGTACAGCATGGGGTGCTGCCGCCTGATGTGGCTGTGGGTCTCTGAACTCGTCCCCTCCTGCAGGAACATACCCCGGGTTGATGAGATACCCGAATAATGGAGTATGCCTGGGACGCAGCTCAGGCTTGCTACGAGTGCTCGAAGTGCGGCACTGAGCAAAGATACGTTTCGTCACGCATTCGACGTATCTAATAGGGCGTCTCTGCGGTAGCGACGGAGCGACATGATTTAGAATCATTTGTAAGAATCGAGGATACATGATAAATCGCTCGCGCGCCACAGCCCTTCTCTGACGATCGATCTCGTAAAAGATCATCTGACTAAAGGAATATCGTCGGTTGTACGTCAGTGCAGCCATGGCAGACTGCATCGTCGCGCCCATCCCATCCGTTCCTGCCTTCCTCCCAGACATGCATACAATCAACACATGCATCAGGAAGCGCCACTGATCCAGCAAAAACCCTTTCCTCCTCTGCGAGTCCCCCAGTGGACCCGAATAACCCATCCTCAAAAACGCTCCATCACGAAAAGGAGCTACGAACTCCGTTGGGTCATCTCTTGTTTCTTCCCCAAACCGCAAAGCCAACCGTATATCTTCCGAAGAAAACTGTATGTCATGACCATTTACGGTTGCTCGCATCACCGGAGGCTCAGGCCTGCAATCATAGTACACTGTCTGCCAAAAGTCTTCAATGTTAGGCAGTGAAATGGGCAGTGTATTTGTGATCGCATGAAAGACTCTTGATCGCTGGAGAAATGTGATTATCTCCCTGTAGTCTTCTACGCCTCTTGCGTCTGGATCTAAAATGATGTACTGGTTATGGGCCGGAAAGAATTGTCGTTGATCATCACCGTCGTCACCACCAGCACCGCCAATAGCAGCCATATCTGCACAAAACAAAACAAGTTAGACAATGTGTAAGCAACTCACAAGTTCGCTATGTACCACGTGCGAAGTTGTGAGTAAACCTGTATAGGCGAACTTAACGGTGAGGCGAAGTTGGGAACAACTTCGCTTCATCTGTAAGTTCGTCTAAGAGCTGTTAAGTGAATTGGTATAGGCGAAGTTGATGATAACTTCGCCTTATTACAACATCGCCACAGGCGAAATTGAGTTCAAGGCGAAGTTACGGATAACTTCGCCACAGGCGAAATTAATCTCCTGGCGAAGTTGTGGATAACTTTGCCTAAACCTTAACTTCGCCTGAATCTGAAACGGCGACTGTTCAGATTCAAAGGGCATAGATCCGATGTTTTCGCAACGATTTGACGATCCAGGAGTAGAGAACAGCTTATATTAATGGTTTTGAGACGAAAAGGTCGTCCATGAACACGTAATACACGGTTGAAAAACTAGGTTTTGAAGGTTCGACGACCCGAGGTCTCGAACCGGGTAAAACTATAACGAACGAGTATGTTTGGGAATGATATTGACAACACATACCGTCAATGAACACAAGAAACTGGAAACAAAGATCGAAATCGAAAAGGAAATCAAGTTCGCTGGAAATATTTGTAAATTCGCCGGAATAAGTTGAGAATAATGAACTGTTACTGTTTCAAAGTCTTTATATAGGGCAGAGTTTGTTCAGGCGAAGTTACGCTTAACTTCGCCTTGGCGAAGTTAAGCACAACTTCGCCGAATTCAACAACTTCGCCCGTAATTTTAAAATCAACCCTTTAAGTTTGAAGAATCTTGCACTTAACATTAGAAGCTTCCAAAAAGAGTTAAACAAAAATGATCATGTCCAAGTAACCAGTTATAAAATAATATAACTACAAAAATAGAAAAACTTATAAAAATTTAACGAAATAAGGGATCAAATTTCAGTCTAGTCAGGGACCACTACGTTTTTAGAAAAGATCCTAACAGGAATCATACTAACTACGTGACTGTCACTTGGATCCGTGTTTAGCTGTATTATGACATAGAGAAACAGGTTGTAGGCATGTAAATAACTTAAATGGTTTTCATCGTTTCTGTGATACGGATTAAGGTTCAGTTGAGCTCAAAATTTTAAGTAGGCAACAACTCAAAGATAATGAAGCCTTCTATCTATTCTCAAAGCGTATTTGGCTATACCCAAGTCACCCCGAATTGACTTCGACCCATAGTGTCTGATTAACTTGTAGATACTCGTTGTCTGCTTCCCGTTCTTTTCTTACTCCAGAATTGAGAAGTCTTGATTGTGACTATGACTCATAAGTACTGAAAATATACACATTTTTTTTTACCATACATACTTATAGACTTCGGAGTACTAAACCACTGCAAGTCCCGAATCTGGATCACTGCAGTGTCTTGAAATGCTTTCTTTACGGGAATCAGAACACTCACGGGCTCGTGTATGACTGGGTAGTCGCTTTTCTGCCTATCATTCGGAAAGATATGTATGAAGACATTCAACACTCTTAAGGAGTTTCCACGTAAAATCGAGTAGTTTAAGTTAGTATCACATACACTTTTACGCACCATAAAAATTACCATGACATACAATGACTGTTCTAAAGCCTTTTAAGCTTAATAACTTCACTAGTTAAGCACACACAATCAGTATATATATCATTTTCCAAGGTTGGATCTATTTTCTGTTAAACATAGCACATTTACTTCATACGAAGTAATAGACTTGAAAAGTAATTTCATTTCCCATTAACAAAACTTTTGACTTCAGTCACCCCGATCAAGTCAAAGTCTTCAGGTAAACGGCAATCCTGAAGATCCAATGGATCAACTGGACCGACCACATACCAGTATGTGTCCTTCTAACTATGTATGACCGACTAATTTTCAGCGACTTAAAGAAAACACATCATAACTGCCCCGGTCACTTTCAGTCATCTGGTTAATGGCGACCCTCATTTTCTAAGTAGAAACGAGGACCAAAACATATCCGTGGATATGTCCGTCAAACGGAGGTAACCGGCTAATTTTAAGCAATAGTGACGTTTTTTTTTTTTTTTTTTTTTTTTTTTTTTAACTAAATACAAAGACATGGTTACTCGGGATTGATCATCCCGTTCAGCTCAATTAGGTTTTGAAATCTGGATTTATCAAACGCTTTTGTAAACAGATCAGCAAAATTTTCCAGCGTATCAACCTTTTCGATCTTGATCAGTTTCTTCTCAGCACAATCCCGTATGAAGTGATGACGAATGCCAATATGCTTAGTTTTACTGTGCTTCACGGGATTGTTAATTACTGAGATGGCGGCAGTGTTATCAATTAAAATAGGAGTGAGTAAGAAATTCAGACCATAGTCGCGCAATTGTTGCTGAATCCACAAAACCTGAGAACAGCAGTTGGATGCTGCCATGTATTCAGCTTCACATGTTGAGATTGCAACTGATGTCTGTTTCTTGCACTGCCAGGAAACTAATCTTCCTCCAAGAAACTGACAGCCTCCTGTTGTCGACTTCCGACTCTGATTGCATCCTCCATAATCAGAATCTGTATATGCCACCAGTTCAATGTCTCCTCCCTTTGGGTACCACAACCCTAGCTTCGGCTTGCCCTTGAGATACCGTGGTATCCTCTTTGCACCTTTCAAATGAGATTCTTTCGGATTTGCCTGAAAACGTGCACAAAGACAAACAGCAAACATTATATCAGGCCTAGAAGCAGTTAAATACATTAATGAACCTATTATCGCCCGATACAGAGTTGGGTCCACATCTGCGTCACCATCTGATTCAGCGCCCAATTTGTGATTGACGCAGATTGGAGTGTCATATGGAGAACTGTCCTCCATCTTGAATCTCTTCAGCACATCATGAACGTACTTCGTTTGATGAATGAACATCCCGTCCTTCTTCTGATCAACCTGCAATCCTAGAAAGAAAGTTAGTTCACCCATAGCACTCATCTCGAATCGTTTCTTCATGACAGCCTCAAAATCCTGACACATGGATACTCTTGATGCAGCAAAAATGATATCATCCACGTAGACTTGAACCAGCAGGAAGTCACATCCTTCTCTCTTCACAAACAACGTACTGTCGATCAATCCCCTTTCAAAGCCATTTTCCAGCAAGTAGTCTGATAACGTTGAATACCAGGCACGAGGTGCCTGATGTAACCCATACAACGCCTTGCTCAACCTGTATACGTGATCAGGAAAGTCTGGGTCAGGAAAACCCGGAGGTTGCTCAACATACACAACCCCATCAACTTTCCCGTTTAGAAACGCGCTCTTCACATCCAACTGAAATACCTTCATCTTTTTAATTGCAGCAAACGCCAAAAACAATCGAATCGCTTCTAACCGGGCAACAGGAGCGAACACCTCATTGTAATCAATACCCTCTTGCTGATTAAAACCTTTAACAACCAGCCTCGCCTTATTTCTTACGATAATTCCCTTATCATCTCTCTTACACTTGAACACCCATTTTGTGCCTATAGCGTGCACATTCCTTGGTTTTTCAACCAAAGTCCAAACTTCCATTTTCTCGAACTGAGCCAACTCTTCTTGCATGGCTTCGACCCACGAGCTGTCCTTTAAAGCCATTTGATAATTCTTTGGTTCAATTTGGCTTATAAAGCAGGAGTACAAACATTCATTCATTATACCCGTTTCTTTTATGCTTGTATAAACACAGGTGTGCTCATTCAAGCTACTTCTGGTTTGTACACTGGAGGACACATCACCTATAATATTCTCCAATGGGTGATCTTTGTGAATTCTCGTGGTCGGAACAGCACCAACATGCAAATTATCTTCCAAATTTGAAGAGATCTCATCTATGGTTGTTTCTGGCTGAGAGTGAAAAGGATTAATAAATTCATCTTCAGTTGAGGCAGTAGGGGTACTAATAGTGTTTGATGTGGAAGGTTGAGATTTCTCAATCAGCTGTCGTTGCAATAGATTCTCTTCCTCATCAAAAATCATCTTCGTCACAGCTCTTTCGTCTTCTTCAGAAATTTCTAAATCAGGTACGTTAAACGACTTAAAGAGCTTAACATAGTCGAAAAGCTCAGCAGGTCCATTGCTTGGTTTTGGCGATTGGTAACTAGTAATGTCGGTGTTACAAACCACCTCCACCTTGCAAGTCGAAGTATTGAAGACCCGTCTGTTGGGAGTCCCAACTACATAACCGACTAAGATTCCTTCATCGGCTACTTCACCAAATTTCGAATTAGTCTTCAAAATCGAACAAGGAGACCCAAATGGTTCTAGACCGCACAAGTTGGGCTTCCTTCCATGCATAAGCTCGTAACAAGTTTTTCCAAGTCTCTTAACGGTTAACACCCTATTCAGAACATAGCAGGCTGTAGCAACTGCTTCAGCCCAGAACATTACAGGAAGCTTCGAGTCTGCCAGCATAGTTCTGGCTCCTTCAATTAACGTTCGGTTCTTCCTTTCAGCCACTTCATTCTGTTGCGGAGTATACGGAGCGCTGTATTGATGTTCAATTCCCTTCTGAAGACAGAAGATTTCCATTTCAAAGTTCTTGAACTCTGTCCCATTGTCACTTCTGATGAATTTAACTGATTTACTCATGACGTTCTCAACTTTTGTAATTAGATTCTTCACCATCTGAGCCGTCTCGTCTTTCGTTTTCAGAAAATATACCCACGAGTATCGCGAGTAGTCATCAGTTATCACCAAGCAGTAAGAAGTACCACCCAGACTTTTTACATTCACGGGACCGAAGAGATCCATATGAAGTAGTTCTAGAGTACCGGCAATTGAATTGATCTTCTTGGTGAGATGGGATTTCTTGTGTTGTTTTCCCTTCTTGCAGGCTATGCATTTGTCTTCAAAGTTAAAACTTTTTAAGGGAACGCCCATCACAAGCCCATTTTTGACAATGAAGTTCATCTTCCGAAGATGAATATGTCCCATTCTCCTGTGCCACAATTCTGATTCTGATTCGCTTGCTTTTGTCATTAAACAAGATTCTCCGGTGGCCATTTCAGTAGACCTCATGTCCATCACATATGTATTCGTTTCACGTGGAGCTTTCATTACTATCCATTCGTCTGGTATCTGAAAACCAGGCTTCAATACTATCGCTTCATTCTTCGTGAAATGGACAGTGTAATCTTTATCACAAATCTGCGACACACTCAGCAGATTGTGCTTTAACTCCTCCACAAAGTTTACATTCTCAAGTGTCATTCTCCCATTCGACACTGTTCCTCTACCAGTAATCCTACCACCGCTCTCACCAGCAAAACTAACTCTTGCTCCCTGAACATGTTTTAAATCTTGCAACAAGTGTTTGTTGCCCGTCATGTGCCGGGAACAGCCGCTATCTACAATCCAGAGATTGTTGGCAGCCCTGTTCAACTGTTCCTGCACAATAAAACAAAGAGTTAGAATCTTGGGACCCAAGACCAATTGGTCTTGGATCGATACGTCCCGTACCCTGGCTTTCTCAAGTTAGCATCAGGATAATTTCTGTAAGTCCTGTTAGGAAATCTCCTTACAGATTGAGGGTAAAGCCTCCCAAACCTTTGTGAATGGTAAGTGTTATATCTTGTGGTTTGGTTGTAAAACTGAGGTTTGTTTTTATGAAAACTTGAATTCGTTACATTTTGGCATTTTGTAAAGTTTTCATTTTTAGCAGTAACAAAATGACGCTTATACTCAGTTTTATTTGGCTTCACACCTCTGAATCTCGGCTTCAAAGGGCAATCTGCAACTAGATGTCCTAACTTGTTACATCTAAAGCAACATCGACTCTCCATTTTCTTGTCAAATGTTGGTTTGGATGTAGAGGTAGTGTTACCAGCCGTTCGTCTCACATAAGGTGGGACGTACGGATTGAGTGGAGAACTCTTTTTAGAAATTTTATTTTTATCTCCACCGGTGGGTAACCCTACCTTCTCTTTTGTCTGACCAGATTCGGACAACTTATCCGAATCCGATGAGACTGGACTCAAAACAGAAATATTCACACTAGAAACAGGCGAACTCGTTTCGCCACAGCTAACACTTGGTTCTATATTTGTAACCTTGATGGGAGTTGTCTGAGTAACCTCGAAATCAACAGATTTCTGAACACTCGGATTATAAGTATAGTTGTGGTTAAAGGGTGGTGGAACTTCGTGATAACCGATTCCTCCCCTCTTTGCAGAGGTACCTTGATCACTCACGAGGTGATCAAGGATGGCCGAGGAATTCCTGAACTGCTCAAGTTTGCGGTTCAGTTCCACCACCTTCACCTGGTGGTCAGCAATCTGTTTATCCCGATCAGCAATCACTTTAGTTTTTTCTTCTAAAACTTCATAACTAAGATCAATTATTTCAATTTTCTCAGCAATTTTAGTTTTTAAGCTTTGAATGTCTTTTTCACATGCTTTTATTTTAATTTTATAACTTGTTTCTCTTGCTTTCGTAAAATGGTGATCTTCTTTAATAGTTTTAAAATCAGCATCTAAACGGACGTACTGATCAATCATTGTTGTTAGTTGCTCAGACAAATTTTCACAATTAGTACAAATATTCTTATTACTTACCTCGGAGCGAGTGTCCTTGTCATCTGCCATGAAAGCTGTTTCTTCTTCAGTAGCTTTCTCATTTCCATCAACCTTCTCACATTCTTTAAATTCAGCCTCAGCCATGTTCGCTTGCTCACCAGATTCATTTGAATGCAGGTTCCAGTTGTATTCACCTGCCTCTCTGGTCAACATGGCATTAATCTCTCTATTAACTCCAGAGTGTTGTGTAGGCCGACCTTGTCCACGTTCAACTCTTTCATTTCTGCATTCTTTGGCAAAGTGCCCGTATTGCTGACAATTATAGCACCTTACCTTAGATTTGTCGAATCCAGGCCTACCACCAACAAACTTTCTCCCAGTTTTATTCATAAACCGTTTTACTCGCCTCACAATCATTGCCATTTGCCATTGCAAATCCATCTCCTCCAGATCATCAGCATCGATCTGGTCGTAATCCTCATCCAGAACAGCAAGGTCCACAATCTTCCCCTGGATGTAGTTTTCGTAGGAAGCAATAAATGATGCATAGACTGCAAACTGCTCTTCAGCAGATTTTACACTCATAGGCATCTTGGAATAATTATTGCTTGAGGCATTTGCAGAGAAACCACTTGTGGATGCTTGAGGCTTTGAAGTACTTGATCCTCCAGCAACGAAACAGACATCACCATTCGAGTTTACAGAAACGTTTCCTTCATGAGAAGAGTCAGAACCTGACTCCCCTTTTGAGTAATAAGCAGCAGATTCAGGCCTCGAACTTGAGCCTGAGTTAACCTTTGCACCATACATACCAGGGTCTTGTATCTGATCTGTTGGTGTTTCTTTTCGAACCATATTAAGCTCATAAGTTCTGAGCTTGTTTACTGCCGTTTCCAGATCATAATTTGGAAAGTCTCTGTCTTCCCTCATAAGAACGGTGTACATTTCCCACTTCGGTGGGAGAGCATCGAGAAGCTTTTCAACGATCTCTTCTTCTCGGTAAGCAATCGAATAATTGCTAAGCTCTGTCATTAGATGATAGTATCTAGTGATAATATCATCCAGTGATTCGTTCTTCAAAAATTTGAAGACGGAGAACTGGGTCTTCAAAAGTTTAATCTTCGATGCACGGATACCCACATTCCCCTCGAATCTATTTTCAAGAGCATCCCAAAGCTCTCTCGCAGAAGTGTACTTTCGGAACGTATGGAGAACCTCTTGAGGAAGTGCCATTGTTATCGCAGCATGGGCCTTGCTCTCGGCCTCATACATTTTCTTTTCTTCGTCCTCCATTTTGCTATACTTCTTAACCACATCACGACCTTCGTATTGCATAGTTGGGGGGATATATCCATCCTGGATGCACACCCACATTTTTGCATCCTGGTATTTAATGTATTGGATGAATCTGTCCTTCCATGCCACGAAGTCAGTTCCTTTCATCAACCTCGGGGCCTTAGTGGCTGACCCCGCTTCTACTTCCATTTTGACCAAATCGGAGATGTTAATTGACGACATCTTTGCGAAAACACGAAAATCCGAAAATTTTTAAAAAAAAACTTCCAAACAGCACAGTAGGCGAAGTTAAGAATAACTTCGCTTGAAAGTTAACTTCGCTGGAAAGTGTAACTTCGCTGGGTCTGAAATTCGCTTGACTGGGCGAAGTTAAGAATAACTTCGCTTAGAATGAGCGAACTTAGGAGGTAAGCGAACTTGGGAGGTGAGCGAAGTTGAGGATAACTTCGCTGAGGCGAACTTATGAGGATAGGCGAAGTTGTGGTTAACTTCGCTTAATCCTTATATCTTCGCCGAAACCCTATTTCCGGTGACGGCAACTTCGCCTGAAGAGATAACTTCGCCCGATGAACAAGGAAACTGTTCAGATCTGATTTCGTCAATCTAGCAGTTTCTGATCGATGTAATGGCTTGAAAATGACTGTCAAACACGAGTAAAACACAATTCCAACAAAAACACGTCTCGCGAATAGGTCAAACGAGACGTTTTCTACACCCGCGTGAAATCCCGAACCTCACAATCGAGCCGATGGCTCTGATACCAATTGTAGGCTCCTGGACGGATCGTACACGGGATGTCGCTATCTGCGCAGGTGCGGAATCCCTGCGTAGTTAGATACGAGTGCAGAATATGTATAAACAAACACACGAACAATGAAAGCACACGTTATATTGATAACCGAACACGTGACTCGAGGTCACTATTACAGACACTGACACGTAACTCGTTCACTGAACAACTGAAACGAAAACCTAAAAAAAACCAACACCGAAACTGTTCCGCTGAACAGTTTATATACACGACAACTTCGCCATAGGCGAAGTTGTCAATAACTTCGCTGGTTCAACAAGTTCGCCTGAGCGAACTTGTTGACAACTTCGCACGTAAAAAAACATAAATATAATCATAAACATAATTACATTACAGACTCAATTACAAATGCTAGACTATGAACTACTGACACACATGTACCAACACCGCTGGTGAAAATTATGAAGTTACCGGTAGTGAAAATTCAAGCTTTTCAACCGATAAGGTGAAATCATAAATTTATTCTTATTTAACTATTTTTTCAATTGTATACACTACCTTTTTGACAAATAATATTCATTCTAGATACTTATGTCCCTCGATGAACTGAAGAAGTGGGCTAAAAAAATAGATGGGGGAGAACATTGTTGTCGTAGTCACGGAACGAACGAATAACAACTCCGCAAGGGATGTGATAAAAGTTTTCCTTAAGTGTGATCGTGATGGAGTATGTAAGTTAACCGCGGAAATTAGATGTACGGGTACACGAAAAACTAATTGTCCGTTTCAATTAGTTGGTAAATACTATAATGAATACAATGGTTGGACATTACGGGTGAGCCACGGTGATCACAACCATGAACTCACTCAATATATGGAGTGTCACACCTAGGGGTGTTCACGATCAGGTTCGAACGGTTTTTGAGTTAAACCGTGATCAAACCGTTAGTACCAGTTTTTGATAATTGAAAACCGAAACCGAACTGTCAACAATCAAAACCTTAACAAACCAAAACCAAGTTGCACTCGTGTGCCAATGAATCGTTGCCAAGCGAATCGGGCATTGATTACAATGACTAAATTGTCGGTTTACCTTCGCCAAGCGAATCGGGCTCCGGTTACTAATACGGTCGTATGATCATACTAATGAGAACCCTCGACAAGGGGATATGTTGGACCTCTCCGAACGTTATCAAGTAATCAATTAAACATGTAGCAATTAGCAAATAGCATTCAACTGATATTCAGACGATAATTATGATTGAGATTTTGAGTATATATAGAGAATAGAAAATATGAGTAAGTACTCATATGTCCCCAAAATGTTAGAAAACAGTGTATAAAAGGGGGAATGATCAAACTCACCTTAGATTTAAGGCACGTGAGTGTAATTAAGAATAAACGAGTCAACGGATAAGCGAGTCGTCCAATACACGTCAAACGAGATAACTGATCAGAACCTAAAACTATGTGATATGAAACTATAAATAAAAAAGAACTTAATGCCGTTGGAATCAATTCAAACGGATGAGTAGAACTCTAGTTATGTTGAATTAAATGTTTAAACGAGCTGGAACTGACCAGAATCCAAACAGCGAGTCGGAAGTCGGGTTTTAGGCAGTAGCCTTAAAATCATGTTTTAAGATTAAAAGTCTTCTGGACATAACGTTGAATCCGACCAGAAGCATGAGAAAACGCAAAGTCAAACTTGTTGACTGTTTTACCCTTTATCGAGTTTTAAAGCAATTGACCAGTCAACACCCTTCAACCACCGATATTGATTGAAGGTTATTGAGTAGGGAATATGAATGAACAATTTACAACTTACCCGGAGAGTGAAAGGATTGATGAGAAACGGAAGTCAAAGGTCCTAAAGCAAGTAAAGTCAAAGACAAAGCCTTGTATCTTTAACGAATATGCAAAAACCGAAGGGTTTACGAGATGGCAGAGGCTAGTGACAACTGGAGGAGGTGGATTAGGGTTAGATTAAAGTTTACAGCAGGGAATTATGATGGGTTTATATAGGAAAACATAAACCGAACTAAATATGGGCTTTTTGGCCCGTTTAAGCAAGTAAATACGTTTTAAGGAAAAAAATCAATGAAATATACTAAAAGATATGATCTTGACCAGGGGAAAACAAATTAGGAGTTGTATGTTAGTTATATTATGATTACTTGGTCTTTACTTCTCTCAAACATGCCTAAAATAAACGATTTCGGGCCAAAATGAACTAGGAAACGATCAAGAACAATAAACGAATCTGACCAGCATGGCCATAGCACCGCACGGCGGACACCACCCATGGTTGTCGCGTAGCGCTCCGGCCCATAATGGGTGAGTTTGAATTTGTGGCAACTTTGGTCCTTAAAGTTTCTTAAATGATCAATCTTTGAATATTTTATGGTTAAATCAAGAAATGAACATTAGGAAAAAGTATAAGGGTATAAAATGAACATACCAAATCTTGAATACTTATAAATGTTAAAATTGATTAATAATAATGACCTAAAAATGTTCCCGGGTCTGGTTATGTGTTAACAATTACGGGTTCGAAAAATCCGAGATGTTACAGTCTCCCCTACTTTAGGGAATTTCGTCCCGAAATTAAGGAAAACCAAAACATCATCGTTTTGAAAACAATTAAACTTTTAAGAAAATATCATAACATAGGACTTCCCATAACCGAAGCAACGCTTCAAATGACAATCCGTAAAGGGCACTTATATATAGGATGTACCAGCGGCGTATCCGCCATGTCCTTATCATCTCCTCATTGGTACCGTTATCCAAGCTACCTTAGGTTCTAAATCAAGACACATAATTGTACGTATTATAATTCCATGCGAGAACTTTGGTAATTACGTGTCGACCCATAATTACATAGATCGTCGGATGGTCTGCATAATCCGTTCCATCATGTGGTTTATGAAACATTTAAAACCATCATTTGGAAAGAAGCAAACGTCTTGAAATAAAATTTTTAAGAGAAAACAATTGTTTTAATAATTCTAAATATAATTACAAATTAATAAATGTTCGAGTTGAATTAATAAAACTGTGAGATTTCGAAAACCTATTTTGCTTTTAAAAGTAAAATTTTGAAAATTGAAAAAAAAATAGATTTGGTGAAACAGATATTATTGTGATAATCAAGATTAAAGAAAAGAGATGGAGATACAAGATCCTAATAGATTAACTTCGATAAAGGAATTTTATTCAGAGGGATGAATTACGCAAATGTTTAATTTATAACAAATAGTTAATGGCATGAGGAGTCCTTAAAAATCGTATTCTTTATGAATGAAGTTTCTAAGATCGAGAATATTAGTTAAAACATAGTTAACGAAAATTTTGGTGAGTCGAGTTTGGTTAATTTAAGTACTTATGAGTTTAAATAGAAGTTAATATAAGGTCATAGCTTTTCAAGTTGGTGATTTTGAGATTTAGATTAATTCGATTAAGATATTATAATAGTTAGTAATTAATAATTTAAATATTAATGATAATGCGAAAATATACATATTTGAATTAAATTGTAAATAGATTAAACTGAGAAGCGGATATTCCCGAATCACCGAGATAGTCCTATTCCAATTAAATCTTTAAAATTAGATAAAATATAAAGTAGGTAATTGAAGATATTAAATTAGATTAAATTGTGAATTCGTGAATTCTTTCTTTTTCACAAAATCTTTATAAATAGTAGGAAGTAAGTAAATTGAATTATCGATGATTTATTATGGAAAATGTAAACTAATAATGAATATCAAATTAATAGTAGAGACGAGAATGAGATATGAAATATTATAATAAAATAATCACGAGGCTAAAAATGCATGAACCACCATGACTATTCTAACACTACGAATTTATCATTAAAACGTTTTAAAATTTTGAAAATGTATCAAAAGTCAAAGTAGGGAGTTGAAACATTTACGAACCAACGTTTAGCTTCAAATAACGAACTTAATCAATAAATAAAGTGAGTGATGAGTGTTAATGAAGATTTATCAAAAAGTCAATTTTAATGGTAAAAATTTAATTAATGAAAGATTTAATTTAATACTGAAAATTAAATTTGAATGATGAAAAATTTAGTTTAATATCAATAAAATATATAATATTTGATTTTTAATAATAAAGACTTATAAAATGGAAAGTAAGTTGTGAAAACCATCATGATATTGAAGAAAACAAGAGATAATGAAATATTTTTAGTTTAACATTGAGGATAAGGATTTAAATGTACTTAGAAATTTATAGTTTGAGGATATAAATAAGAAAATGTAATTTAAATAGTATTTTAACGGATATGAGTTTGTATAAGTTTTCTTGTTTGGTGTATTTTAGTTTTGTTGAGGTTGGCGGTCGTTTGATTAATGGAATACAACAGCAAACTCTTTATCGATTCTAGTAGTCGAACAGCAATCACGAAAAGCAGGTGAACGGCGTTGATTACGATGATTTTCTAAGGAAGACATTCTACGAGGACCAATGATGAAATTTTAATGAAATGATGGGTAAGTTATAGGAATGAGTTGATATGAAATAATAGGGATGCGTATGTATATGTATTAGTATTAGTGAAGACTCGAGGACGAGTCAAGAATTAAAATAATATGTATGTGTTTGGAGCATTTAAGTAAATAATGTTTTATAGAATTTTCCAAAAATAAAATAACCAAGCATATCAAACGAGTTGACCTCCCATAAGCTTTAGATGGCAATTTGAATGACTCAACTACATAAAACAACATAAAGTTTGTGAATTGGCCTCCCATGAGCGTTCCATGGCAATTTGTTGGCCCAATTCAAATAACGTGTAATAAACAATTGAGTTGTTTAGCCCATGAGCTTGTACATGACATTTAACTGACCCAACTAATTAACGAATTATCGAATCAATGAAGTTGTTCGGACCATGAGCGTTACATGGCATTTAACCGATTCAACTAAATATCGAATCAACGAATCAAATATAAGTAGTTGGTGTATCTCGGGAACCACCCCGGATGATACGTTCCAACCCAAAAATGAAATTGAAAATGGTTTATGAAATGAATAGTTGGAGTGCCCATGGATTTTTCACCCAACTAAACATTTAAAATAATTTAAAACACAATTTGGAAGTATAACCGTTTAGCCGGTTATGTTTACCACGCAACCGTTTAGCCGATTACGGGTACCACTTGAAGTTATGGTTATACGAGATTTTTCATACTCCCACGCTTTAAGGTGAAAGAGCAAAACAAAACACGGGAATTCTTAAGGAATTTCCCATAACAAAAGATAATCTACCAAAAATTAAGAGGATTTTAAAATATTTTGAAAGTTGAGACATAACCTCGAAATTTGTGTGTGCGTGCAACAAATAAACAAGATAAATACAATTTAAATAATTAATCTAAGCAAGCTGTAAACAATTTATTAATTAGCACATAAGGCAGTTTAGATAAGCACGTATAGGGTTCCTAACATATGTCTAGGACCATTTCTAACGACTTATCTTATAACCTTCGGCTCTGATACCAATCTGTCACACCTAGGGTGTTCACGGTCCGGTTCGAACGGTTTTTGAGTTAAACCGTGACCAAACCGTTAGTACCGGTTTTTGATAATTGAAAACCGAAACCGAACCGTCAACAATCAAAACCTTAACAAACCAAAACCAAGTTGCACTCGTGTGCCAATGAATCGTTGCCAAGCGAATCGGGCATTGATTACAATGACTAAATTATCGGTTTACCTTCGCCAAGCGAATCAGGCTCCGGTTACTAAGACGGTCATATGATCATACTGATGAGAACCCTCTACAAGGGGATATGTTGGACCTCTCCGAACGTTATCAAGTAAACAATTAAACATGTAGCAATTAGCAAATAGCATTCAACTGATATTCACACGATAATTATGTTTGCGATTTTGAGTATATATAGAGAATAGAAAATATGAGTAAGTACGCATATGTCCCCAAAATGTTAGAAAATAGTGTATAAAAGGGGAATGATCAAACCACCTTAGATTAAAGGCAAGTGAATGTAATTAAGAATAAACGAGTCAACGGATAAGCGAGTCGTCCAATACGCATCAAACGAGAAAACTGATTAGAACCTGAAACTTTGTGATATGAAACTATAAATAAAAAAGAACTTAATGCCGCTGGAATCAATCCAAACGGATGAGTAGAACTCTAGTTATGTTGAATTAAATGTTTAAGTGAGCTGGTACTGACCAGAATCCAAACAGCGAGTCGGAAGTCGGGTTTTAGGCAGTAGCCTTAAAATCATGTTTCAAGATTAAAAGTCTTCTGGACATAACGTTGAATCCGACCAGAAGCATGAGAAAACGCAAAGTCAAACTTGTTGACTGTTTTACCCTTTATCGAGTTTTAAAGCAATTGACCAGTCAACACCCTTCAACCACCGATATTGATTGAAGGTTATTGAGTAGGGAATATGAATGAACAATTTACAACTTACCCGGAGAGTGAAAGGATTGATGAGAAACGGAAGTCAAAGGTCCTAAAGCAAGTAAAGTCAAAGACAAAGCCTTGTATCTTTAACGAATATGCAAAAACCGAAGGGTTTACGAGATGGCAGAGGCTAGTGACAACTGGAGGAGGTGGATTAGGGTTAGATTAAAGTTTACAGCAGGGAATTATGATGGGTTTATATAGGAAAACATAAACCGAACTAAATATGGGCTTTTTGGCCCGTTTAAGCAAGTAAATACGTTTTAAGGAAAAAAATCAATGAAATATACTAAAAGATATGATCTTGACCAGGGGAAAACAAATTAGGAGTTGTATGTTAGTTATATTATGATTACTTGGTCTTTACTTCTCTCAAACATGCCTAAAATAAACGATTTCGGGCCAAAATGAACTAGGAAACGATCAAGAACAATAAACGAATCTGACCAGCATGGCCATAGCACCGCACGGCGGACACCACCCATGGTGGTCGCGTAGCGCTCCGGCCCATAATGGGTGAGTTTGAATTTGTGGCAACTTTGGTCCTTAAAGTTTCTTAAATGATCAATCTTTGAATATTTTATGGTTAAATCAAGAAATGAACATTAGGAAAAAGTATAAGGGTATAAAATGAACATACCAAATCTTGAATACTTATAAATATTAAAATTGATTAATAGTAATGATCTAAAAATGTTCCCGGGTCGGGTTATGTGTTAACAATTACGGGTTCGAAAAATCCGAGATGTTACATGGAGGGTCATCCATACGCTACGAGGCTAATTGATGATCAGAATACTACGGTGAGAAACATGTATCGAAATAAATCGGTGCCGCGTGACATTTTAAATTTGTAAGGACGAGACAAATGTGTCCTCACTTTGAACCGTGCATAACGAAACATATAATGTATATAAGGAGATCTTCCAAGGCGAAGGTCACATGGAGGTTCTTTTCCGACTTTTGGGTGATTAAGGAAACACCCATGATTTTCACAAAAATCCATCCACCAATGCTGTCGAGGATTAATTCTTTATGCATCCTACGTCCTATATGATGTTTCGTACTTTCCCTCACGTTTTGATTATGGACACGACGTACAACACAAACGAATACAAGTTTCCGCTACAAATCGTTGGTGTAACTTCAACCGGCAAGACGATTACGATTGCATTGTCTTTTATATCGAAAGATAAAGGGTATAACTTTACATGAGTGTTAATGAGGCTTAAGTCGATGTTACACAAGTGTATGATGACACACATGATATTGACAGATAGAGATCTTGCGTTGATGAATGCTTGTAACATTGCATTCCCAGATGCAGTAAAGTTGCTATGCAGATGGCATATATCTCAGAACATTAAAAAGATTACAAGCAAAGTTTCGCCCGGGGTAATAACTGGGAAGATTTTGAAGAACTACGGAGCTCATTAATTCATTCTCCCATGCTAGATGCATAGGAGTACAAGCGACTTCATGATTTATTAACCAACAAGCATAAATGTATCTATAAGTGCACGGATTTGGTGTCCGCGGCTGTTCGAATAGGATAAGGGTAGTTTAGTGTTTACACTTAATGTATAAAGGCTCATTCGCTAAGCATGTTTAGCGAATGAGGCCTCATTCGTTAGAGACTAGGCTATTCGTTAAGTTAGGAGCCCATTCGTTATAACTGTAGGGTAACAAATGGTGGCTTAGTTGTTAAGGTATACCCATTCGCTAAGGGTGTTTAGTGAATGGGGCTATGGAATGACTTATTCGTTAGTGATGTTAACGAATGAGAAGGCTCATTCGTTACTACAGTATAACGAATGGGACATGCCTATAAATAGGCCTTCCATAGTTAGTTTGCATAGAGATCTGTGCCATATTTATCCCCTGTAACGTTACCATGCCGGATTCTCTCTAGGCTTAATGTATTGATCTCCATTAATGTATAAACACGACCTTAACGTATTGATTTGCGACTAGATTCCTGGCTCGTAAATGTCCGTATAATGTTTTTATAGTTGGTATCAGAGCCAGAGGTTGCTTGTGATACGTACCACTTCGTGTTTGTCATGTTCATCAGAGTTAACATACTGATTTGATCGGATTTCGGACTAGTTAGTGACTAATTGAAGAATTTGATGATATATTCAAGTTCCTGATGTAAATCCGAGCATTCGTAAAGTATTCTGATGGTTAATTGGTATTTGAATCGGAATCCACCATGGATGCCAATGTTGAAGCTTTTTAAGTTGCAGGTCTGTATTGACATGGAAACGATCTGTTATAGATCAAATTGATTATTGGTTCATGATCCTGGATAAATTCCGAGTCTTCATGATATATTTGATGATTTGATATGAAGATTTGATGATGATTTGAAGTTTCCGGCCACCATAACCATATTTTCCTGTGAAATTCGTTTTTTTCCGGCTACATTAACTGCACTAACGATTATTTCGTTAGTTTAAACACATTCGTTATAGAGATTTAACGAATGAGTTATTCGTTATAGTGTTTAACGAATGTAAAGCTCATAACGAATTAAACGTCATTCGTGTACTGTTCATACGAATGAGGGTGATTAATGAATGTGGATTTAACATATAACTCATTCGTTATGGGATTAATGAATGAGACCCATTCGTTCCAATGTAACGAATGTGGATGGATGCAGGACAAATGTGCTATTGTTATAGCGAATGAGAACCAGGATGACGTATGAGGATCTTAAAAAAAAAAGTATTTTCGGAAAATTTTCTTAAACGAAATTTTTCGGGGATATTTTAAATGTGCGGGATACTCTTCTGGAAAATTTTGGTGATATATTTCTGGCTGAATTTTCACGCTTATCGAGAGGCCGAGGGGGAGTAACAAACTAAATTAACGAGAAATTTATTGAAGATTTTCAAATATTGTTCAAGACCTTGCCTAATTTGTCAAGATAAGGGGGTGATAAAATTTGAAAAGAGCTTATTTGATCGTTCTCTTTCTACATTTGCAAGTGTTTCTTGAAAAATTACTACAATTTGGGTGGTAATACGTGACTACAAAGCTATGTTTGACCGAGTTCAAGACTGTGTTTGTTCTTCGATTGCTGATTGATTTGTTCGAGATTGAAACCTGACTATGTGGGATACGAGTGTCTGTCCGATTACTTCTTTCTGAGGGACTTTGATCCTAACTATGTTGGCTACGAGTATTCGACGGATTGCTTCTGTTGAAAGGGACAATTATTGAATGGGTTGATCTGATTGAGGAATATACGAGTCTTGTCATCTGATTGAAGAAAATGATTGTTCGGGATTGATTAACAAAGGTTGGAACTCTGAATCATATGCCCAAAGCATTAGCGCATCCAAGCGTATTGGTTGCCGAAGAGCTTCAAAGAGTTATATTTTGGGATAGACGTCATCGAGAGAGTGAAGACCAAAGTGAAAGATGTGGAATGATCAGGTTGTTCATGAAGATGTGTGACGAGGTTAAATGTAAAGACATTTGTACTTTACCGGTGTGACAGATAGCCGATGAATTGTTGCTCATTGACTCGTTTGATCGAACCATATCATATGCCAGTTGGATGATCGAGATGATCACCTGGACATGTTTATTTGAGGGGGAGATCTGATACGAATAGCTACAAGTTGTTGGTTTGCTTATAAAGAGTTATATTTTGTCTGTTTGCACAAGCCCGAGAATCATCAGCTAAGGGGGAGGTTGGCTGTATGGCTGATGATATGCAGATAAAGTATTCACGGTTAAAGTATTCAATTTTAACGTATTCAACGCTAATGTATTCGTCGCTAAATTTTTCGACGCTAAAGTATTGAAGACTAAAGTATTGGAGGATAAAGTATTGGATGCTAAAGTATTGGAAAGCATTCGACAGCTACGGACAAGGGGGAGTCTGTAAGTGCACGGATTTGGTGTCCGCGGCTGTTCGAATAGGATAACGGTAGTTTAGTCTTTACACTTAATGTATAAAGGCTCATTCACTAAGCATGTTTAGCGAATGAGGCCTCATTCGTTAGAGACTAGGCTATTCGTTAAGTTAGGAGCCCATTCGTTATAACTGTAGCGTAACGAATGGTGGCTTAGTCGTTAAGGTATACCCATTCGCTAAGGGTGTTCAGCGAATGGGGCTATGGAATGACTTATTCGTTAGTGATGTTAACGAATGAGAAGGCTCATTCGTTACTACAGTGTAACGAATGGGACATGCCTATAAATAGGCCTTCCATAGTTAGTTTGCATAGAGATCTGTGCCATATTTATCCCCTGTAACGTTACCATGCCGGATTCTCTCTAGGCTTAATGTATTGATCTCCATTAATGTATAAACATGACCTTAACGTATCGACTTGCGACTAGATTCTTGGCTCGTAAACGTCCGTATAACGTTTTTATAGTATAGTTTTTTTTCCTCTCCACTTCATTGTTATATGTATGTGTGATGGTATATTTGTTTATGTACTCATGTTCATCATTTATTTAACATTTTTAGGAGTATTTGATATATGTATGTGTGATGGTATATTTGTTTATGTACTCATGTTCATCATTTATTTAACATTTTTAGGAGTATTTGATTACGTGAACATACACTGCTTGTTAAGTACAAAGAGATGTTTGTGTCTGCATGGACCGATCAAGTTATCCACTTCGGGAATAGTACAACCAACAGTGTTGAGTGCGCGCATGTACTTCTCAAGAAACACTTATTTACTATGAAGTCTACGCTTGAAAAATTTGTGGGTGTTATCGATCAGATCTGAATTCTCAGCAAAAAGCCATAAAAGGAACATTTGAAGATAGTCTTAACAAAAAGATGAATGAACACGAAATCCCACTATTCAAGTTGTTACAAGGTAATGCCTCAATTTTGACCATAGAGCTATCTGTTAAAGAGCTTAACCATATGAACAAACTCATCAGCATGGGTATGGGTGCGATTGTCATATTCGCACAAGTTGTTCATTGCCATTCATTTGCATACTTTCAAACTATTTGACTGCATAGGAAACCATTCCATTGGATTCAATTTATATCTTCTAGAAGTAGTTAGATTTTAATCCTTTATATATTGAACATGAGGAAGATACTAATTATGGAAGCGCCATAGAAGCATTAAAACAAGAGTTTGAGAAACAATCAGATGGTGGTAAAAGAAGCATGCTATCAAGGTTCTGGTCATTTCTCAAGTCAGCCTCATCAAATCTTCAAGTACCATGGTTCAAAAAAAAAATACCCGTGGGCGTCCAAAATCAAATATAAAAAAGAAGAGCAAACATGAGCCCCCTTAAACGTAGTAATTCCACGACCTTAACGTTAAGTGTAACATTCATTACTTTTCAAACCTGAAAACCCGACCAATTTCGAATTTTCGTTTTGTTATATACATACATACATACATACATACATACATACATACATACATTATTAAAGTCATAATACTCTCAAGTAATTTTATGTGACAATCGTCATTTTGTTTGTATACGCGTTTGTATTCTTTAAACCGAATCGTTTAGTCGTTTCACTGAATTCGCGTTTATCGTACATCATTAATATTTCAAATCTCGACGATTTACGTTTAGTTTATTTTCTATTCGTTTATCCAATTCACGAAACGCCGGGATTTAATTTCTTAATTAAACGATCATCAAACAATACGATTATAATATAACAAATCGATCCAAGTATATTTTATTTTTAAAACAATCCAAAGTTCGGGATCCAATGCGTACATTATTATAGTCTTTTTGATCTTAAAACATTTCAATCTACAAGGTTCATTTGGTAAGTTTGTTTAAATTCTATTTTAATATATTCTAATAGTTGAGGGGTAATTAATGTAAATATGATTTAAAAATATAATAATAATAATAATAATAATAATAATAATAATACCCTAATAGCCCCCCTCCTCTTTCCCCGTTGGTTTTCCGACCAGTCGCCGCCGGCGACCTGGATTTTTTCGGGCGACCATTAAAACGCCAAGTTTAACAAACTTTAATTAACCCAACGTTCATCTCCACTAACGTATATCGTTAAAAAACCATAATAACGAACGCTAACAAGTTTTAATGTCGAATTTAAAGGCATCAGCGGACGAAAATTTATGGAAACACATTAACACAAAGTAATCCACCAACGGGCAAAATTAGACTATAAATAGGACGAGAAGCTTCATACAAACTCGCTCATACTAACTAATTACGCTAAATCTCTCTCTAAATACTTCGATTCTCTGGCCAAGAAGTTTTTCCGGTGAGTCTCCGTTAACCTTCAATTAACAATACTTCCAGGTAATTAGTATAGGGCTTTTGATCGTCTCTGTTCATATAACAAAAACCCTAACACAATTAGATCAAACATGGAACCGTTTGGGAGATTCAAATGGCTAGGGTTTAATGAGGAAGATGAACTGCTTATAGTGTATAAATATAATTGTTTCCAAATGTTAATTGAATGAAATGCTAGATCAACTGGTTAAGACATGCATGTGATAGATGAGAGACCCGAGTTCGAACCCGGGTCAGCTCATATATTTTTGATATATTTCTTTTATCTTTATCTTATTATTTTAAAACTAAATTATATTTTATAAATTAATTAAAAATCATAATAAACTAAATAAAATTATTTTAAATCAAATAAAGATTTTATAAATTAAAAATAAATCATATTTCACCATTTTTCGTGCAAAACCGACTTCCTAACTCATTAAACCGTCAAAATTTTAATTCGTTTTCGTTAATATTAGTCTGTAACTTTAATCATTTAAATACTCGTTAACCCATTAGAAAATTTGTTTAACTCGTAAACCTTAACCGTGTCTTACCAATACCTCATTTATCATATTTACGATATGTGATAAATCAAATAATATTAAATAATATTAACCTGTGAAAATCCATTAAAACATAAATATTCTTAAAATAATCAAATGCCTTAAAAATTAATAAAAATTATAATAAACTATAATTTATTCCCAACAAATTATACAATAATTGACTTTAATAATCCCGTTAGTTAGCCGTTGAATTTTCGTATTATTTTATTTATAGTTCATGAAGTTCAATCGTTTCGGATTCTTTAATACGCTTTCGGTTTATATTTCAAGTCATTGTCGATTTCGAGGTAAGTTTCTCACACCCCCCTTTCTAAACGCTTTTACATTTTAGGGTAGCATATATATCCTATTCAACGTAATTGATTTTATACTCAGGTATGAAACTGCAACTCATATCGTGTACTTGTGTGTTTATGTGCTTACTTGATTATGTGCTCAGCAAGTGGTTGTCTCAATAAGTATGATCATACGCTCCCCTTTGCACTCAGGTCCAGTTGTATCAAGTGGAAAAAGGACCCCCGATCTGAGTACGTTGGTTGTTACCAACTGGAAAGGACATTGCATGCGAATTAGTTTAATTTTCACAAGCTTCGCGGAATTGCATGGTTTTTACGTATTTATACAAACTTGTGTGAACTCACCAGCTATTTAGTTAGCTGACTTTATTTTATATATATGCTACAGGTACGATTATTAGAGGCTGAAGAACTGAAGACATAAAACTAGGTTACAAATAAATTAACGAATTGCCATGTTTATTTTACTTTTTGTACTTTTTACTTTGATTTAAATTGTGTATTTGAAGTATTAATGAATTAATGATAATATTGTCACTTAATAGTGTCACACGTGTTTGAACAATCTGTACCTCACACTCGGGCATTTCCGCTTTAGTCGGGGTGTTACAGATTGGTATCAGAGCCGTGACTATAAGATAGGACATTAGACGTAGTGCCCTAGTTAATTATAACTTATTTGTTTATTTATTTAGGGTAGCATGATTAGAAATTATGTGGGCCTTATGTGATTGTTCGAATGCACATGTTATATTACTTTATTACTATTGATTCGTTTACGCCTCAATTACACAAGCACACACACAAGTCCAAGGCTTATGCCTAAAATGAATAGTTTCAAATCATTTTCAATCGATTTTTGTTTCGGTTTTCCAACATTTCTCCTTCATAAAGACGGTTCTACGTGGCAGGTATGTAGTAAACTCTAAAGGAGACGTGCTTGTTTTCCGAAATCTTGACACTAAGATTATTGAAACCTAAGGATAAGCAATGTGTACAAATCCAATCAGATGCGGACCCAGTTGCTTACCTGGAGAGTTCAAAAAGGGCATGAAACCTATTAAGCCAAAGCATACCACACCAAACGCCATACGAATCGCAACTTTATGCTTTCAAATGTGACCATGTTCTCTTTTTGAAAGGAATATGGTTACCCTCCTTGGATGTCACACAAGTCATGGTGGTTCATGCGACGTGAAACTTCGACCCTCAATGTTTTACGATGTGTTTTAACTGAAAGTCTGCCAAGTCGTCGTGATACGCGAATACCCAACTTTTGATTCGGTTTGATTACACATTTTTTTGATTTTTTATATTGGAACATACAAGTTATGATAATTCGTACAACGTGTGATTCCGAAGACCTAATTGTTTATATTGCGGTTTCGAAAAGTCATTGGGTTACGTGAATAGTCGAGTTTTAATTCGTTTTTCTGTGTTTGTTTATTTATAGAAATTTCTAAAATTTGTTCTATCACACGAATTGTTAAGTTTTAACCCATTTTCTTTATTTATAAATTCTATTATTATAATTTAAAATTTTGAAAGGTCATGGAGATACATGAATCGTCGAGTTTCAATTCATTTTCTTTATTTATATATTCAATTACTGTTTTGCATTTTGAATTGAAAATACGAAAACCCATGGTGATACATGAATAGTCGATTTTCAATTTGTTTCCTTTATATAATTCGTTTATTATCACGGTTTTAATTGAAAATTTGAAAAGTTATGAACACTCGATTTTCAATTCAATTTCACTACACATATTAAGTTTATGCTAAATTAATATTTTATTTCAAAAGTTGACATATTTTTCATATGTTTATTCAAAGATTAATTAGATTATTATTGAAATGCGAAAACTCATAAGCATTTCAATTTCGATTTAAATTTTTGTTTCATGCGATTTCATTTCTTTATGATTTATAAAGATTGATTCCGGTTTTAGGAATATTTTATGTAAAGTTTCTTTTGATTGCTAATAAGAATTTCATATTTACATCCGTGTCACGTGAATTCTTCACGCTTAGTAGCATGTCTTCACGTTCTCCTCGACGTCACCCTCAAAACTCAACCCACAAAACGAAAAACCCGATCATCAGGCAATTGACCGTTGTAATCTCGACCGTTATAACCAAGATTCATCACTAACCACAACATTACGATCAAAGCTCAAAGCTATGCTCGAACCAATCCAGACCCAACCCAACTTTTGGACACTCAAACCTAACTCAACACACAGGAACCCACCCTTTAGGTAACACGTGTAAATCTACCACTCCGCTACCACCATGCCGAAATACTCCAAGTTGGAGGTTGATTAAAACTTGCATGCACCAAAGTCACTAAGCCCTCCGGTAAATTTTCGCGAATACAATGACAATCTATTTTAATGTGCTTAGTCCACTTATGAAAGATAGGATTCTTTGCAATATCAATTGTAGCCTGACTATCACATTTGAGTTTGATAGGAGTAATGTTAGGAAAATTGAACTCCGAGAGAAGTGTTGTCAGCCTGGCAAGTTCGGCCGTCATACGTCTAAGAGAACGATACTCGACTTCAGCTGAGCTTAAATAAACAATAGGCTGCTTCTTAGATTTCCAAGAAATCGGAAAGCCCCCAAGTGAAACATAAAAACCACTAACAGAGCGACGAGTGTTAGGACAAGCTGCCAAGTCCGAATCCTAGAATTCCTGTAGAGGAAAAGAAGGATTATTGTTGAAAAATAATCAGATAAAGTTCCTTTGACATATGAGAGAGTGCGAAGTGCTGCATTCCAATGAGACATCCTCGGATCTTGCATGAATTGACTCAAAAATTGAACTGCAAAAGCAATATAAGGTTTTGTGTGAGTAAGGTAATTAAGTTAACCAACAAGGTTCCTGTATCGCAAAGGGTCATCAAGAACGAGCCCCTCATGAGCTTGGGTTGTAAATGATGAGGCAATGGAGAGTTGGTGATAGAAAGCATGTCCTTAGCAAACTTGCGTTGAGACATGATAACACCTTTTATAGTGTAAGTAACCTCCATTCCAAAAAAATAATTGAGACTTCCCAGATCTTTGATTTTGAAAGATGAATCCATGAAAGCCTTGTGATTATTGATCTTTTCCAAATTGTTCCGAGTAACTAAAATGTCATCGACATATACAACATGAACCATTGATGATCCCATAGACTTTGAAAACAAGGATTGATCATTCTAAGAACCTACATACCCCCTTGACTTTAATGCGGAATACAATTTCCCATACCATTGTCGAGAAGCCTGTTTCAAGCCATATAAGGATTTCTAAAGTTTAAGCACCTGATTATCAGGAAGTTGCATACCAGGTGGTGGTAACATATAGGTATCCTCATCTAAATCCCCATGATGAAAAGCATTATTAACATCAAGCTGAAAACGAGGACAACTTCGTTTTATAGCGACAGCTACAAGGCTTCGAATGGTGGTCATTTTGATAACAGGAGAAAAAGTTTCATTATAATCAATCCCCTCTTTTTGAGTATCTCCTCTCACCACCAATCTAGCTTTACAACACTCAACCATCCCATCTGCGTTGTGTTTAACTTTAAACACCCATTTTCATTTAATAGCTTTCTTTCCAGGGAGAAGAGCAACAACACAATTAATCTTTTTTAGAGCCTGAAACTTATACGGCGTATAAAAAGATAACAGGAAGACTTATGCGCCGTGTAAGTGAAAACTATACAGCGTATAAGTTGATCAAAAAGGAGGAAAAAAGGATTCTGAGCGAGAAAGAATGAGAAAAGATCTGAAACTGTTCAGAAACAAGTATATGACATGTTGAGAAATTTTGATAAAGTTTGAACGGATAAAACTTCTGGAACGGATGAAAATAGGTAGAAAAGAGATGAAATCTCAAAGAATATTGAATGAAACGAACGAAATTGATCAAAGAATAATTAAATCCCGAACAAAACAGAAGAATGATCAATAAAAATGATCAGATGAAGATGAGAAAACCGGAAAAATGATAGAAACCAATTGAGACAAAGATCAGGACTAAGAACCTTGATCTGATACCATGTAATCGTTGAAAAATGATGACACCAAAAGAAAAGAATAAATGAAGCAGGGAAAGAAAATTTTATTATCTCAGAATGAAAAGTTACATACAAGAAACAAACAAACTATATATATACACCATACATACACAATGTGTATGTTGTATAACATATACGCTTACAGTTATAAATGACCTTTGCAAAATCAATATCATATGGTTAGGGAGTGATTTGATTTTGATGATTATATATTTTAATTTTCATCCATTTTTTATGGTTAATTTTAATATTATCTCATCTTACTATACTAATAAACAAAAATAATGATACTTAGTTGTCCTAACCACATTCAGTTCTAGCATAAAATTCCCTCCTAATCTTCTAATCTCAGTTATTCTTAATCCATGCTATCCATGGGTCATGGGTGAAAATGGTTTGACCCATGAGTTACAACATTTTCAATATATTTCAAGATATTATTCATATATTAATGACTATTTACAACAATTTAATATCTAAAATATAATTATGCTTAGTGTATACATTACTTTTTATTAAAAAAATTAACATTTTTTTAACAATAAGGACTCGTGAATTTAGTTTAAATTTTGCAAAGCTTCTCACTTCATATATAAAGTTTTAATTATGCTCTTTATTTGAATTTTCAATTAACATGATTATTTAATTTTTGAATATTTAATATAATTTTCTAAACATAATCATTCTAAAAATCTGTTAAACATTAAAACCATGATTAATTATACCTAAAAAATTTGGAGTCTTACAATTCATGTTTTTGATGAAAAATTATAAATCCGAATTTTTTGATTTTTTTTTTTTTAAACCGTCAATTCCAGTTTTCGTGTATTTCATAAGCATTTATCATATAATCAATTTCATCAAAAGAAATTGGATCATATAAAACAAAATTTCCTTGCAGTATTAAACTCATATCCAAGTACCAAATCGTTCTATATGCTTCTATTTTTTTTTTTGATTTATTCTTGTTATGAATTCGAATCCGTTTTTACTGCCTTTTTGAACTCATTGCAATATTGAACTCATAACAATATTTAATTTGTTTATAGGTTTTCCGTATGAATGTAAATTTAAGATTACAGACTTCTTATTATAAGTACTATATATTTAATTTTTTTATCTTTAATTTTGTGTGTTTATTTCAAGTAATGGACTTTATTATTATTACTTTTTTCATTTGACAAATCTCATGTAATACACGGATGCAAAAGATAGTACCATAATATAAACAAACAGATCATTATTGTGGACTGCACCCTCCAAAACTACCCAAGTGGTTATCCCTCCACAATTTCCTGTATAAGATACATCATTTCGACCGAAACCGAATCCAATTGAAAGATAGGAGCTTAATATCCACTGTAACTACCCGTTTAAGTTTATCACATAAACTTTCAGCTTTAATACATTATAATGAAATTGAGCTACGAAACTTCATATTTTGACGAAAACGCTGATGGCAAAGCTTTTATATCATAACCAAAACGAGTGCCTTACAAAAGTTAAATATCCAAGTACACTAAGGGTATGTTTGGTTGGAGGTAATGGAATGAAGGGAGAAGGAATGGAATGGACTAGGGAATGAAATGGATCATTACATTTCTTTGTCTTGTTTGGTTAATATATGAGAATAAAATGAATTATTACTTTATGTTGTTTGGTATCCAAAAATATTGTAGGAATGAAATATAAATAATAAAAGCACTCATCTCAAAATACTTTTTACCAAAAAAAAAAAACCCCAAAATGGCGATAGCGGTAGCTTCGCCAACGAAAATGGTGGTGGCGGTGGTCAAGCGGTAGGGGTGGCAGTGGTAGACTTGGTAGTGATGCCAATGGTAGTATGGCATGGTGGTGGTGATGGTCAGGCAGCGGCGGTGACAATCGTTGCAATGGTTACAGCGACATTGTTGGCAGCGACGGTGGCGGTGGTAACGTTGGTGGTAAGGTGGTGGTGGCGGTAGAGGTAGTGGTGGTGCCGATGGTAGTTGTGGTGGTTGTTGTTCGGTGGTAGTGTTGTTGAGAAAGTAGGGTGAATGAGGAATAGAATGAAAAAAAAGAAGGGGGGTGGGAAGGAATGATTTTGATGGAATGGGATTCCATGTGTAATGGATGATTCCATTTCATTGAGCAACCAAACACCATTTTTTTCATTTCCACACAATAAATCATTCCATTTTCCTTATCATTCCTGTATACCAAACGCTACCTAAAACTAGTTCATCTTAACGGCTATTACAATAATTAAGAACTTTGTCCAGCTAAAAATAAGATATTTCTTGTTCAAATTGACATGTTCCTGCTCTGATGATGCCCGAAATGACAACGTAAAGGACGGTGCGTTAAATACCTTTGTTAAAGGATAGAGCCTCAAATTTAAAACAAACGTAAAGGACGAAAAGTGAAATTCACACTAGATTTTTTCTTTAATCAATCAAGGGATCTTACCTCGATATATCATATATACTCTTCTAATAATAAATAATAAAGGAAAATAATCGTGACACGTGTTGATTTGCGGTTAAGCCTCACAACTTTTTTCTCTCCAAAACAAAAATCTTAATTGACACTAATATACGTTATACACAGATAATTATTCACTTTTCTTTTACACTCTATTTATATTATATCTATATATTTTTATAAAAAATAAATATTAACATATTATTATACTATATATTCCAAAATACTTCATGAAATCTAAAAATCAACAATAAACCATATTTGTTAAAGATTGAAAAGAATATAATTTCAGATATTATCATTAACATATTATACTATGTATATTATTGAAGATTGTAAAGAAAAACAACACTCGAATATACTTTCATTTTACAAAGCTATTTTCTTAATCATTAAATTATAAATATATTATTAAAAGTCAAGCCATTTTTGTCAAATCAATCCCAATCCATTTATCAATTATTATTATTATTATTATAAATTGTCATATAAATTATAAATGTATGCTTTAAATATATCATTTATTTTTTCGTTTAGTTTAATAAACTATATATATGTTAAAATGTAAGGATAATATCTCACAATCACTTTCCTATATAACAAAGTTTATCATATTTAATTTCTTGGTTTTTTTAATCAAGAATTATTTCGGGTTTCTTGTGTAACTTAAATTTGATTTTTATGGGTCAAAAAATTGTAAATAGATTGTTTGTTACAAGTTAACTACATTTGGTTCAAAATTTGTAAAAGGTTAAAAATGAAAAATCTTAGTATTTTAAAAAGTTTGAGAATGCAAATAGATTTATCGTCAATTTTTTTACGGGTTCAAAGTGTTGGCATTAAAATGTCAAACAGACAAAAGTTAGAACTTTAAACCTGATTCAGATTTCAAATTTATTTTCAAGGGCATTTTTATAATACAAAAGGTTCGAGATTTGGCAAAGTGACTGTTTTTCACTCGACTATTAAAATTTAAGAAAAGATAGCGAACACTTTCGACATGTCACCCTCATGCCTATTAATGCTTCTAACTTTTATCAAATTTGAAACATTTGTGTCAGCGTTAACTTTTCCTTCAATGATGATTAGAACGTCGTATGGGAAGCATGGCATGCAAAATTATGCTCAAGTGAGGCAAAACATTCACAAAATTGAACGGGTTAACGTGCTATTTTTACGTGTTCTCATTATGGCAAAGTCGAGAAGCCCCCTGAAATTTATCAAAATCTTTTTCATGGTATAACTTAGAAAAACATAATTGTTGAAGAACATCCGTAGTTACAATTTAATGTTCTCCTTTCCTTCTATGGGTGGTAAATTGATAAATATATTAATAAACGTAACGCTCCGTCTGCATTTAGGCTGAGTGGTCAGAACTACTATTGTATGAGAAGTTTTCTTTCCGAAATTGGTTCATAACCAAAATTCTTTCAATTATACATATACGATACTGAGAATGGAATTTTCAATAGGAGTGTTCGCAGGTACGTTTTTGCATGTGCATTTTTTTTATTAAGTTCATTAAAAAAATATTTTGTGATATAAATAAAATCAATTTTTGTACATATAGTATAGGTACAAGCACATATGTAATACATTTTCAATAGGAGTGTTCGCAGGTATGTTTGGCGCGTGGCCGTTTGGGATATTATTAGGCTCCCGACCTTTATGTTTGGCGCGTGGCCATGTGGGATATTATTAGGATTCCCAACCTTTAAGTTTGGCGCGTGGTCGTATGGGTTTATGAGGATTCCCAACCTTTAAGTTTGGCGCGTGGTCGTATGAGTTTATGAGGATTCCCAGCCTTTAAGTTTGGCGCGTAGCCATATGGGTTTATAAGGATTCCCAACCTTTAAGTATGGCGTGTAGCCGTATGGATTTATGAGGATTCCCAACCTATATATTCGGATGTCTTCAATCCTTAGGCGAATTATGAGGTGTGCCCAACCTAATATTCGGCGCATAGCCGAGCGGGTTTATTAGGATTCCCAACCTTTAAGTTTGGCGCGTAGCCATATATTTTGCATTAATATAAGCACTTTTTGTGTCATTTCATGCAAATCCTATATACTCATACTTTTCGTTTTTTTTTTTTTTTTTTGCTATGCAAACCAAAATCAATATAGGCGAAAAGTTTGAGGTTTTTTGTAAAAACTTGTGAAGTAATTCACTTATTTGATGAACTTGTAACCAAGCATGTGCTATTGTTAGCGTTCCGGGATTTGGCCGTGAGTATTCCACGCCTCCGACACGAGTGTTCCGTGCCTCTGACGCGAGAATTCTTTTCGCTTTGCCATGAGAATTCCACGCCTCTGACGCGAGTGTTCCGCGCCTCTGACACGAGACTTCTTTCAGATCGAGGAAGGTTTCCTTGTTATACTTGTAGTAACCCGAGAGGGATAAATGTAAACAGCTTAAATCCTTATTTTGTTATCATAATAAATATGGCTCAAGAGTTTAGGGGGCTGTTTTGAAAATTTGGAAATTAATTCCATCTCCTTCAAAAAGTGTACCATCATTGCACACGACATGTGCTTTGCTTACACATCTGCATATGTGTATGTATATATATATATCGAGAGATATAAAGAGTTAACTCATACATCAAGAAAACACCTTCATTCATCATACGAAAGACATCCAGATCGCTTCTTCAGTCCCCGATGATGGTGGTAGAGTGAATTTCATCCATGCGGAAGCGTGACGAGCCCTGGTAGTAACCCGAAAAAGTTGTTTACGGACGCGGAATGGCGAGAATCAACTCGCTATGGAACTCTCTCGTGATCTGCGGGAGCCAGAAATGACCCGCGATACATCCATGATGGCTGAAGTTAACTTGTAGGAGTGCGCATGCGGCTCTTTATGGTTGCTAGTTGATCCTCGTGAGTGCCCAGATGACACGCCGTTAGTGTTTCATGGTGGCACTGTGTCGGGGCTGGAATATCTGAGCGCTTATGTCACCCGCGGGAGCGGCTGTCACGTCTTGCAGTCCGCGTATATGACCTGCCACGGACGGCTTTTAGCACGTCTACTCACATGTGACTGGTGGTGGAGTTGGTCTACTAGAGGGAGTATGGAGCACGCATAATGCCTGCGGGAGGCGGAATCGACCCGCCCTAGTTTTACTCGGAGCTTTCATGTGGTCTGCGGAAGCCATAGTGGTGGAATTCATTCGCCGGAAGTTTTGCACGTAGCTCGCGGGAGCCCGAGGCGGTCCACCAGATGCTTTGGATTACCGTGATTGTTGGTGAATATTGTGTTGATCTATCAGAGCTTGCATGCGAAACGAGAGGGTCCCCGCCATGAGTGATTAACACGCCATCAATAACTTAACCTGCCGGAGTCCGAGGTTAACTTATCTTCCCGCAGGTGTTGATGGCATTGCCAACCCGCAGGTGTTGATACGCGGATCGCGGCTAAGATCCGTGGGTGGCGTTGCCAACCCGCAGGTGTCGATACCCGGATTGCGGTTATAAACGGGTTTTTCCTTCGCACGTGTATAAACTTTCTTGGACATTTTATACTTTGTAAAATTTGCTTTTTATCAAGCGCGGTGCAGACAAGCGGACTCCGTGGATCTAACAAGTTAGAGGCGTGGCTCCTCGGCGGAGGTGGTGCGCATGCATGGCGGTGGAGTGGTGATCCTTAACGGTGTGCATGCATGGAAGCGGAGACTTGATCTCCGATGGCGCGTATGCATGGCAGCGGAATCTTGATCCTTGGTAGTGCGCATGCATGGCAGCGGAGTGGTGACTCGTGGGCGCACATGCATGGTGGCGAAGTCTTGATCTTCGGCACGGCGCATGCATGGAAGCGGAGACTTGATCTCCGGTGGCGCGCATGCATGGTAGCAGAATCTTGATCCTCCGCAGTGCCCTTGCATGGCGGCGGAGTGGTGACTCGCGGGCGCGCATGCATGGCGGTGAAGTCTTCTGCGCAAAACCAAAGGCACGACCGACATGGTGGTTTCCGCGGGCGCTCATGCATGGCGGCGGAGTCTTCTACACAAAACAAAAGGCATGGAGTCGTCTTCCGACCCGCATGGTGGGTTTTTGCGGACGTGCATGCATGGCGGTGGAGTCTTCTGCGCCAAACCAAAGGCATGGAGTCGTCTTCCAACCCACATGTTGGTTTCCGCGGGAGCGCATGCATGGCGGCGGAGTGGTGACTCGCGGGCATGCATGCATGGCGGCTAAGTGATGACTCGCGGGCACGCATGCACGGCGTCGGGAGTCTTGTTCGCTGGAGCGCACGTGATGACGGAGTACTGATCTGCGATGGCGCAGGTGCGGCCATCACATTTTTCCGCGATGGCGATGGCGCAGTATATGATGTCTCTTCCATTTTGAGGATGAGAGAAAATGACTTTTATCTCTATCTTATTATTATATAATTTTTTAACAGTGAAAGAAAAGTAACATATCAATTGACCCCATCAGTCGCTTCTCTCAAAAGGAGAGCCTCGTTTTATTCATTTGAAAAGAATACAGATCCACATCAATTAATATTTTTTTCTTGTTTATAAAGCAGACAAATCTGAAAGATTTTTGGATCTACAAATTGAAAGTTAGATCTGTAATTTTAAACCTAAAATCCAGATCTATAACCTAGATCTAGATCTGTAAACCAGATCCGTATATTTTCAGTTTTTGGATCGTGTAAAAATTCCTCCTCGAAAATAGATCTGAAGCTCGGAGTGGAGAGAATTTAAAATCATCACAGATCCGGAGGCTTGACCGTCCAAATCAGGTAGTTTCTTTTTTGGATCTACAAATCTTTTTCAGCTTCATTTTTGCACAGATCTGGAAGCATCTTTTAGATCTATTGATCTTTTTGAGCTTTAATAGAACAAATCTTGAAGCATCTTTCTGTAAACTTCCAGATCTGGATTTTTCTTGGGAGAAAAAAAATCACAGATCTAGAATAATGGATGAACAGATCTGAGAACCGAGACGAAAATCGAAGGGTAGCTCGTTGCCGGTCCCACGGATGGCGCCAATGAAGAAACACGAAACGTACCGGGTATAGCTCGGATCGTCTTCTACGGGATGATGTAACCAAATCTCACTCTCCTCCGCTCAGATCTGCAATGGTTTTTGGGGGTGTGGAGGTGACTGCTAAGAAATCTCGAGGATCTCTTGTTTACAGACACAAAAATGGTTATGGTGGTGGCTCTTATTGAGAACCCCCCATTAATAAGGAGGTGGAGACCTCCTTATATAGGGAGCCTCATGGCCACCATCATGGTACCCTAATGGGCCTAGCCCAGTTAGGGTTACCTCCATAAAACCCCCTCAACCCAATAATATTGTATTAGTCCATATAATAAAAAAAGCCAAACATAATAAATTAAGGTCGTAAGCCAGGTTTAGTACCATACCCCTACAATATGTTTTGTCACGAAAAGGCTAAATGTATAACCCGTTTAGTGATTTTAGGGACAAACGATTTAATGGTTAGCATAAATAATGGTTATTGGATATTTAGATCATTAGATGGACTTGGATATAGTATATGACTATGGGTTATTACTTATTAGGGTTTGTTTTGGGCCAATCTTGTTAAACGTTGGGCCGAACAACAAACGGATAGAAAGAATTGTATTCACCTGAACTTGGTGTAAATGAGTAATGCTGTTTTTAAGTACTTGTATTAGTTTGCTAAATAACCGATTCGCCTTTAAACGAGCCTAGGTTAGCGAAGGCAATAAGCTGGATTCAGGCCGTCTCAGTCCTATACTTGGTTGTAAAACCATTTTCTATGCTAAACCCGTTATCCATCAGGTATACAGGTTAGTTTATATTAGAATAAACTTATATTGCATATATTATGTAAATTATATTTGATCTCATTGTCATACTTAAGTCCCTAGAATTATGGCATTTGTATTGTATATATGTTAATTGATTGAATGAGATCGGCAGACAGAGAGTTTGTTATTCTATTATGGTATC